>NC_057804.1:29677860-29695278 GCF_018294505.1 Triticum aestivum | reverse complement strand
TAGTCCAAGAAACGGGCCAGAATCGGGCAAAACTGTGAATGTTGACGACCGACACATAAGCGCACCTTGGGGTTCAACAACTTTCGAAATCGCTTTGGGGCCCCAAAACAGTGAGTACTAGTCCAAGAAACGGGCCAGAATCGGCCCAAACTGCGAGCCTTGACGACCAACACGTAAGCACACCTTGGGGTTCGACAACCATAGAAATTGCTTTGTGACCACAAAACGGTGAGTAATAGTCCACAAAACGGGTCAGAATCGACAAAAACAGCGAGTGTTGATGACCGACACGTAAACACACCCAGGGGTACGTTAATCCTGAAAATCACTCTGGGACCCCAAAACAATGAGTAATAGTCCAAGAAACGGGCCAGAATTGGCCCAAACTACGATTGTTGATGACCGACACGTAAGTGCACCTTGGGGTTTAATAACCATGGAAATCACTTTGGGACGGCAAAACGGTGAGTAATAGTCCACGAAACGGGCCAGAATCGACACGAACCGTGAGTGTTGATGACCAACATGTAAACGCACCGCGGGGATCGCCAATCGTGGAAATCACTTCGGGACCCCAAAACAGTGAGTAATAATCCAAGAAACGTGCCAGAATCAGTCTAAACTATGAGTGTTGATGACCGACACGTAAACGCATTCCGGGGTTCGTTAATCATGGAAATCACCCTGGGACCCCAAAATAGTGAATAATAGTCCACGAAACGGGCCAGAATCGGCCCAAACTGCTAGTCTTGATGACCAACACGTAAGCACACCTTGGGGTTTGAAAACCATGGAAATCGCTTTGGGAGCACAAAATGGTGACAAATAGTCCATGAAACGGGTCAGAATCAATAATAACCGCGAGTGTTGATGACCGACATGTAAACGCACCCAGGGGTTCATTAGTCGTGGAAATCACTCCGGGACCCCAAAACAGTGAGTAATTGTCCAGAAAGCGGGCCAGAATCGGCCAAAACTGTGAGTGTTGATGACCGACACATAAACCTAACCCGGGGTTAGGTAATCATGGAAATCACTCTGGGACCCCAAAATAGTGAGTAATGGTCCACGAAAGGGGCCAGAATCGGCCAAAACTGGGAGTGTTGATGACTGACACGTAAGCGCACCTTGGGGTTCAACAACTATGGAGATGGCTTCTAGACCCAAAAACAGTGAGTAATAGTCCAAGAAACGGGCCAGAATCGGCCCAAACTGCGAGTCTTGACGACCAACACGTAAACACACCTTGGGGTTCAACAACCTTGGAAATCATTTTGGGACCAGAAAACGGTGAGTAATATTCCACGAAACAGGCTAGAATCGACAAAAACCGCGAGTGTTGATGACCGACACGTAAACGCACCGAGCGTTTGTTAATCGTGGAAATTACTCCGGGTCCCCAAAATAGTGAGTAATAGTACAAGAAACGGCCAGAATCAGCCCAAATTGCGATTGTTGATGACCGACACGTAAGCGCACCTTGGGGTTTTACAACCATGGAAATCGCTTCGGGACCGCAAAACAGTGAGTAAAAGTCCATGAAACGGGCCAGAATCGGCCAAAACTATGAGTGTTGATGACCGACACGTAAATGCACCCCGAGGTTTGTTAATCGTGGAAATCACTCCAGGACCCCAAAACTGTGAGTAATAGTCCACGAAACGGTCCAGAATCAGTCTAAGCTATGAGTGTTGATGACCAACGCGTAAATGCATTCCAGGGTTCGTTAATCATGGAAATCACTCTGGGACACTAAAATAGTGAACAATAGTCCACGAAACGGGCCAGAATCGGCCCAAACTGCGAGTCTTGACGACCAACACGTAAGCACATCTTGGGGTTCGACAACCATGGAAAACGCTTTGGGACCACAAAACAGTGACTAATAGTCCACGAAACGGGTCAAAATCGACAATAACCGTGAGTGTTGATGACCGACAGGTAAACGCACCCCGGGGTTCGTCAATCGTGGAAATCACTTCGGGACCCCAAATTTGAGTAATAGTTCAAGAAACGAGCCAAAGTCGGCCCAAATTCGAGTCTTGACGACCAACACGTAAGCACACCTTGGGGTTCGACAACCATGGAAATTGCTTTGGGACCACAAAATGGTGAGTAATAGTCCATGAAATGGGTCAGAATCGACAAAAACCACGAGTGTTGATGACCGACATGTAAACGCACCCAGGGGTACGTTAGTCCTAAAAATCACTCTGGGACCCCAAAACAGTGAGTAATAGTCCAAGAAACGGGCCAGAATTGGCCCAAACTATGATTGTTGATGACCGGCACATAAGTGCACCTTGGGGTTTAATAACCATGGAAATCGCTTTGGGACGGCAAAACGGTAAGCAATAGTCCATGAAACGGGGCAGAATCGACACGAACCGTGAGTGTGGTTGACCAACATGTAAACGCACCCCGGGGATCGCCCATCGTGGAAATCACTTCGGGATCCCAAAATAGTGAATAATAGTCCAAGAAATGTGCCAGAATCAGTCTAAACTATGAGTGTTGATGACCGACACGTAATCGCATTCCGGGGTCGTTAATCATAGAAATCACTCTAGGACCCCAAAATAGTGAATAATAGTCCACGAAACAGGCCAGAATCGGCCCAAACTGCGAGTCTTGACGACCAACACGTAAGGACACCTTGGGGTTCGACAACCTTGGAAATCGTTTTGGGACCAGAAAACGGTGAGTAATAGTCCACGAAACGGGCTAGAATCGACAAAAACCGCGAGTGTTGATGACCGACACGTAAATGCACCGAGGGTTTGTTAATCATGGAAATTACTCCGGGTCCCCAAAATAGTGAGTAATAGTACAAGAAACGGGCCAGAATCAGCCCAAATTGCGATTGTTGATGACTGACACGTAAGCGCACCTTGGGCTTTGACAACCATGGAAATCGCTTCGGGACAGCAAAACTATG
The DNA here is from genome assembly GCF_018294505.1 of Triticum aestivum. Taxonomy (NCBI): domain Eukaryota; kingdom Viridiplantae; phylum Streptophyta; class Magnoliopsida; order Poales; family Poaceae; genus Triticum; species Triticum aestivum. Next base: position 29,692,340 of record NC_057804.1, on the reverse strand, counting down.
AGTAATAGTCCACGAAACGGTCCGGAATCAGTCTAAGCTATGAGTGTTGATGACCAACGCGTAAATGCATTCCAGAGTTCGTCAATCGTGGAAATAACTTTGGGACACTAAAATAGTGAATAATAGTCCATGAAATGGGCCAGAATCGGCCCAAACTGCGAGTCTTGACGACCAACACGTAAGCACACCTTGGGGTTCGACAACCATAGAAATCGCTTTGGGACCACAAAACGGTGACTAATAGTCCACGAAATGGGTCAAAATTGACAATAACCGTGAGTGCTGATGACCGACAGGTAAACGCACCCCGGGGTTCGTCAATCATGGAAATCACTTCGGGACCCCAAAACTGAGTAATAGTTCAAGAAACGAGCCAGAACCGGCCCAAATTCGAGTCTTGACGACCAACACGTAAGTACACCTTGGGGTTCGACAACCATAGAAATAGCTTTGTGACCACAAAACGGTGAGTAATAGTCCACGAAACGGGTCAGAATCAACAAAAACCGCGAGTGTTGATGACCGACACGTAAACGCACCCAGGGGTACGTTAATCCTGAAAATCACTCTGGGACCCCAAAATAGCGAGTAATAGTCCAAGAAACGGGCCAGAATTGGCCCAAACTACGATTGTTGATGACCGGTACGTAAGTGCACCTTGGGGTTTAATAACCATGGCAATCACTCTCGGACCCCAAAAGAGTGAGTAATAGTCCGCGAAACGGGCTAGAATCGGCCAAAACTGTGAGTGTTCATGACCGACACGTAAACGCAACCCGGGGTTCGTTAATCATGGAAATCACTCTGGGCCCCCAAAACAGTGAGTAGTAGTCCACGAAAGTGGCCAGAATCGGCCAAAACTGTGAGTGCTGATGACCGACACGTAAGCGTACCTTGGGGTTCAACAACTATGTAAATCACTTCGGGACCCGAAAACGGTGAGTAATAGTCCAAGAAACGGGCCAGAATCGGCCCAAACTGTGAGTCTTGACGACCAACGCGTAAGCACACCATGGGGTTCGATAACCTTGGAAATCATTTTGGGACCACAAAACAGTGAGTAATAGTCCACGAAACGGGCTAGAATCGACAAAACCCGTGAGTGTTGATGACTGACACGTAAACGCACCCGGGGTTCGTTAATCGTGGAAATTACTCTGGGTCCCCAAAACAGTGAGTAATAGTACAAGACACGGGCCAGAATCATCCCAAACTGTGAGCCTTGACGACCAACAAGTAAGCACACCTTGGGGTTCGACAACCTTGGAAATTGTTTTGGGACCACAAAACGGTAGGTAATAGTCCACGAAATTGGCTAGAATCGACAAAAAACGCGAGTGTTGATGACCGACACATAAACGCACCCGTGATTCGTTAATCGTGGAAGTCACTACGGGTCCCCAAAACAGTGAGTAATAGTCCAAGAAATGGGCCAGAATCGGCCCAAACTGCGAGTCTTGATGACCAACATGTAAGCACACCTTGGGGTTTGACAACTTTGGAAATCGTTTTTGGACCACATAAAGTTTGAGTAATACTCCACGAAACGGGTCAGAATCGACAAAAACCGCGAGTGTTGCTGAGCGACACGTAAACGCACCCAGGGGTTCGTTAATCGTGGAAATCACTCCGGGACCCAAAGTAGTGAGTAGTGCATGAAACGGGCCAGAATCGGCCAAAAATATGAGTGTTCATGACCGACACGTAAGCGCACGTTGGGGTTTATCAACCATGGAAATTGCTTCGGGACCGCAAAACGGTGAGTAATAGTCCATGAAACGGGCCAGAATCGACAAAAACCGCGAGTGTTGATGACCAACACGTAAATGCACCCCGGGGATCGCCAATCATGGAAATCACTCCGGGACCCCAAAACAGTGAGTAATAGTCCAATAAACGTGCCAGAATCGGCCAAAACGGTGATTGTTGATGGTCGGCTTGTAAGCGCACCTTGGGGTTCAACAACTATGGAAATTACTTAGGGACCCCAAAAGGCTGAGTACAGACACGTAAGTGCACCGCGGGGTTCGTTAATCATGGAAATCACTCTGACACCCCAAAACAGTAAGTAATAGTCCACGAATAGGGCCAGAATCAGTCTAAACTATGACTGTTGATGACCGACACATAAATTCATTTTGGGGTTCGTTAATCGTGGAAATCACTCTCGGACCCCAAAATAGTGAATATTAGTCCACGAAACGGGCCAGAATCGGCCCAAACTGCGAGTCTTAAAGACCAACACGTAAGCACACCTTGGGGTTCGACAACCATGGAAATTGCTTTGGGACCACAAAACGGTGACTAATAGTCCACGAAAGGGGTCAGAATCGACAATAACCATGAGTGGTTATGACCGACACGTAAATGCACCCAAGGGTTCATTAGTCGTGGAAATCACTCCGGGACCCCAAAACAGTGATTGTTGATGACCGACACGTAAACGCAATCCGGGGTTCGTTAATCGTGGAAATCACTTTGGGACCCCAAAACAGTGAGTAATAGTCCATGAAAGGGGCCAGAATCGGCAAAAACTGTTATTGTTGATGGCCTACACGTAAGCGCACCTTGGGGTTCAACAACTATGGAGATCGCTTCAGGACCCGAAAACGGTGAGTAATAGTGCAAGAAACGGGCCAGAATCGGCCCAAAACTGCAAGTCTTGACGACCAACACGTAAGCACACCCTGGGGTTCGACAACCTTGGAAATCGTTTTGGGACCACAAAATGGTGAGTAATAGTCCAGGAAACGGGCTACAATCGACAAGAACCGCGAGTGTTGATGAACGACATGTAAACGCACCCAGGGTTCGTTAATCATGGAAATTACTCCGGGTCCCCAAAATAGTGAGTAATAGTACAAGAAACGAGCAAGAATCAGCCGAAATTGTGATAGTTGATGACTGACACGTAAGCGCACCTTGGGGTTTGACAACCATGGAAATCGCTTCAAGACCGCAAAACGGTGAGTAATATTCCACGAGAAGGGCATGAATCGGCCAAAACTCTGAATGTGGATGACCAACACGTAAATGCACCCCGGGGTTCGTTAATCGTGGAAATCACTACGGGACCCCAAAACAGTGAGTAATAGTCCATGGAACAGTCCAGAATTAGTCTAAACTATGAGTTTTGATGGCCGACACGTGAACTCATTCCGGGGTTCATTAATCGTGGAAATCACTCTGGGACACCAAAATAGTGATTAATATTCCAAGAAATGGACCAGAATCAGCCCAAACTGCGAGTCTTGATGACCAACACGTAAGCACACCTTGGGGTTCGACAACCATGGAAATCGCTTTGGGACAACAAAACGGTGACTAATAGTCCATGAAACGGGTCAAAATCGAGAATAACCGTGAGTGTTGATGACCGACACGTAAACGCACCCCGGGGTTAGTCAATCGTGGAAATCACTTTGGGACCCCAAAACTGAGTAATAGTTCAAGATACGAACAATATTCGGCCCAAATTTGAGTCTTGACGACCAACACATAAGCACACCTTGGAGTTCAACAACCATGGAAATCGCTTTAGGACCACAAAATGGTGAGTAATAGTCCACAAAACGGGTCAGAATCGACAAAAACCGCGAGTGTTGATAACCGACACGTAAACGCTCCCATGGGTACGTTAATCGTGGAAATCACACTGGGACCCCAAAACAGTGAGTAATAGTCCAAGAAACGGGCCAGAATTGGCCCTAACTGCGATTGTTGATAACCCACACGTAAATGCACCTTGGGATTTGACAACCATGGAAATCGCTTTAGGACCCCAAAACGGTGAGTGATAGTCCAAGAAACGGGCCAGAATCGACAAAACTGCGAGTGTTGATGACCAACACGTAAACGCACCCCGGGGTTCGTCAATCGTGGAAATCACTTCGGGCCCCAAAACAGTGAGTAATAGTCCAAGAAACGGGCGAGAATCGGGCAAATCTGTGAGTGTTGATGACCGACACGTAAGCGCACCTTGGGGTTCAACAACTTTGGAAATCGCTTTGGGGACCCAAAATAGTGAGTACTAGTCCAAGAAACGAGCCGGAATCGGCCCAAACTGCGAGTCTTGACGACCAACACGTAAGCACACCTTGGGGTTCGACAACCTTGGAAATTGTTTTGGGACCTCAAAACAGTGAGTAATTGTCCACGAGACGGGCTAGAATCGACAAAAACCACGAGTGTTCATGACCGACACATAAACGCACCCCGTAGTTCGTTAATCGTGGAAATCACTCCGGGACCCCAAAACAATGAGTAATAGTCCAAGAAACGGGCTAGAATCGGCCCAAACTATGATTATTGATGACCGACACGTAAGCGCACGTTGGGGTTTAACAACCATGGAAATCGCTTCGGGGCCACACAACGGTGAGTAATAGTCCATGAAACGGGCCAGAATCGAAAAAACCCGCAAGTGGTTATGACCAATATGTAAACGCACCCCGGGGATCGTCAATCGTGGAAATCACTCTGGGACCCCAAAACATCGAGTAATAGTCCAAGAAACGTGCCAGAATCGGACAAAACTATGATTGTTGATGGTCGACACGTAAGCGCACCTTGGGGTTCAACAACTATGGAAATCGCTTAGGGACCCCAAAATGGTGAGTAATAGTCCACGAAATGGGGTCATAATTGGCAAAACCTGTGAGTGTTCACGACGGACACGTAAATGCGCCCCGGGGATCGTCAATCATCGAAATCACTCTGGGACCCCACAACATTGTGTAATAGTGCACGAAACAGACAAGAATCGGCCAAAATTGTGACTAATGATAACCGACACGTAAATGCACCCCGGGGTTCGTCAATCATGGAAATCACTTTGGGACCCCAAAACTGAGTCCAAGAAACGAGCCAGAATCGGCCCAAATTCGAGTTTTGGCGACCAAGACGTAAGCACACCTTGGGGTTCGACAACCATGGAAATCGTTTCGGGACCATAAAACGGTGAGTAATAGTCCATGAAACAGGTCAGAATCGACAAAACCTGCGAGTGATGATGACCGACACGTAAATGCACCCAGGGGTTCCTTAATCGTGGAAATCACTCTGGGGCCCCCAAAATAGTGAGTAATAGTCCAAGAAACGGGCCAGAATCGGCCCAAACTGTGATTGTTGATGACCCACACGTAAGCGCACCTTGGGGATTGACAACCATGGAAATCGCTTCGGGACCCCAAAATGGTGAGTAATAGTCCAGTAAACGGGCCAGAATCAACAAAAACCGCAAGTGTTGATGACCAACACGTAAACGCACCCTGGGGTTCGTCGATCATGGAAATCACTCCGGGACCCCAAAACAGTGAGTAATAGTCCAAGAAACGGGCTAGAATCGGGCAAAACTGTGAATGTTGACGACCGACACATAAGCGCACCTTGGGGTTCAACAACTTTCGAAATCGCTTTGGGGCCCCAAAACAGTGAGTACTAGTCCAAGAAACGGGCCAGAATCGGCCCAAACTGCGAGCCTTGACGACCAACACGTAAGCACACCTTGGGGTTCGACAACCTTGGAAATCGTTTTGGGACCACAAAACAGTGAGTAATAGTCCAAGAGACTGGCTAGAATCGACAAAAACCGCGAGTGTTGATGACCGACACGTAAACGCCCCCCGGGGTTCATTAATCGTGTAAATCACTCCGTGACCCCAAAACAGTGAGTAATAGTCCAAGAAACAAGCCAGAATCGGCCCAAACTACGATTGTTGATGACCGACAAGTAAGCGCACCTTGGGGTTTGACAACCATGGAAATCACTTCGGGACACCAAAACGATGAGTAATAGTCCATGAAACAGGCCAGAATTGACAAAAACTGCGAGTGTTGATGACCAACACGTAAACACACCCCGGGGTTTGTCAATCGTGGAAATCACTCCGGGACCCCAAAGCAGTAAGTAGTAGTCCAAGAAACATTCCAGAATCTGCCAACACTGTGAGTGTTGATGACCGACACGTAAGTGCACCTTGGGGTTCAGCAACTATGGAAATCTCTTAGGGACCCCAAAACGGTGAGTAATAGTCCATGAAACAGGTCAGAATTGGCCAAAACTATGAGTGTTGATGATGGACACGTAAACGCACCCCGGGGATCGTCAACCGTCGAAATCGCTTTGGGACCCCAAAATATAGTGTAATAGTGCACGAAACGGACCAGAATCGGCCAAAATTGTGAGTGTTGATGACCGACACGTAAGCACTCCTTTGGTTCGACAACCATGGAAATCGCTTCGAGACCACAAAACGGTGAGTAATAGTCCACGAAACGGGTCAGAATCGACAAAACCCGCGAGTGTTGATGACCGACACATAAACGCATCCAGGGGTTTGTTAATCATGGAAATCACTCCGAGACCCCAGAATAGAGTAATAGTCCATGAAACGGGCCAGAATCGGCCAAAAGTGTGAGTGTTGATGACCGACATGTAAGCGCACCTTGGGGTTCAACAACTATGTAAATCGCTTCAGGACCCCAAAATGGTGAGTAATAGTCCAAGAAACGGGCCAGAATTGGCCCAAACTGCGAGTCTTGACAACCAACACATAAGCACACCTTGGGGTTCGACAACCTTGGAAATCATTTTGGGACCACAAAACGATGAGTAATAGTCCATGCAATGGTTCAGAATTGACAAAAACCGCGATAGTTGATATCTGACACGTAAACGCACCCAGGGGTTCGTTAATCGTGGAAATCACTCCGGGACCCAAAGCCGTAAGTAATAGTACACGAAACGGGCCAGAATCGGCCGAAACAATGAGCATTGTTGACCGACATGTAAATGCACCCCGGTGTTTGTTAATCGTTGAAATCACTTTGGGGCCCCAAAACAGTGAGTAATAGTCCACGAAATGCGCCAGAATCGGCCAAAACTATGAGTGTTGATGACTGACACGTAAGCGCGCCTTGGGGTTCAACAACTGTGGAAATCGCTTCGGGGCCCAAAATGATGAGTAATAGTCCAAGAAACGGGCCAGAATCACCCCAAATGCGAGTCTTGACGACCAACACGTAAGCACACTTTGGGGTTCGACAACCTTGGAAATCATTTTGGGACCACAAAACAGTGAGTAATAGTCCACGAAACGAGCTAAAATCGACAAAAACCGCGAATGTTGATGACCGACATGTAAACGCACCCCGGGGTTCGTTAATCATGGAAATCGCTTCGGGACCCCAAAACAATGATTAATAGTCCAAGAAATGGGCGAGAATCGGCCCAAACTACGATTGTTGATGACCGACACGTAAGTGCACCTTGGGGTTTAACAACCAAGGAAATCGCTTCGGGACCCAAAACGATGATGATAGTCCAAGAAACGGACCAGAATCGACAAAAACCGCGAGTGTTGATGACCAACATGTAAACGCACCCCGGGGATCGTCAATCATGGAAATCACTCCGGGACCCCAAAACAATGAATAATAGTCCACGAAACGGGCCAGAATCGGCCCAAACTGCTAGTCTTGACGACCAACACGTAAGCACACTTGGGGTTCAACAACTATGGAAATCGCTTAGGGACCCCAAAAGGCTGAGTACCGACACGTAAGTGCACCGCGGGGTTCGTTAATCGTGGAAATCACTCTGAGACCCCAAAACTGTGAGTAATAGTCCTTGAAACGGGCCAGAATCAGTCTAAACTATGAGTGTAGATGACCGACACGTAAACGCCTTCCGGGGTTCGTTAATCATGGAAATCACCGTGGGACCCGAAAATAGTGAATAATAGTCCGCGAAACGGGCCAGAATCGGCCCAAACAGCAAGTCTTGAAGACCAACACGTAAGCACACCTTGGGGTTCTACAACCATGGAAATCGCTTTGGGACCACAAAACGGTGACTAATAGTCCACGAAACAGGTCAGAATCGACAATAACCGCCAGTGTTGATGACCAACACGTAAACGCACCCAAGGGTTCATTAGTCGTGGAAATCACTCCGGGACCCCAAGACAGTGAGCAATTGTCCACGAAACGGGCCAGAATTGGCCAAAACTGTGAGTGTTGATGACCGACACGTAAACGTAACCCGGGGTTAGGTAATCCTGGAAATCATTCTAGGACCCCAAAATAGTGAGTAATAGTCCACGAAAGGGGCCAGAATCGGCCAAAACTGTGAGTGTTGATGACCGACACGTAAGCGCACCTTGGGGTTCAACAACTATGGAGATGGCTTCTGGACCCAAAAACGGTGAGTAATAGTCCACGAAACGCGCCAGAATCGGCCCAAATGCGAGTCTTGACGACAAACACGTAAGCACACTTTGGGGTTCGACAACCTTGGAAATCATTTTGGGACCACAAAACAGTGAGTAATAGTCCACGAAATGGGCTAAAATCAACAAAAACCGCGAATGTTGATGACCGACATGTAAACGCACCCCGGGGTTCGTTAATCATAGAAACCGCTTCGGGACCCCAAAACAATGATTAATAGTCCAAGAAATGGGCCAGAATCGGCCCAAACTACGATTGTTGATGACCGACACGTAAGTGCACCTTGGGGTTTAAGAACCAAGGAAATTGCTTCGGTACCCAAAACGATGATGATAGTCCAAGAAACGGACCAGAATCGACTCCAAACTACGAGTGTTGATGACCAACATGTAAACGCACCCCGGGGATCGTCAATCATGGAAATCACTCCGGGACCCCAAAACAATGAATAATAGTCCACGAAACGGGCCAGAATCGGCCCAAACTGCTAGTCTTGACGACCAACACGTAAGCACACTTGGGGTTCAACAACTATGGAAATCGCTTAGGGACCCCAAAAGGCTGAGTACCGACACGTAAGTGCACCGCGGGGTTCGTTAATCGTGGAAATCACTCTGAGACCCCAAAACTGTGAGTAATAGTCCTCGAAACGGGCCAGAATCAATCTAAACTATGAGTGTAGATGACCGACACGTAAACGCCTTCCGGGGTTCGTTAATCATGGAAATCACTATGGGACCCCAAAATAGTGAATAATAGTCCATGAAACGGGCCAGAATCGGCCCAAACTGCGAGTCTTGACGACCAACACGTAAGCACACCTTGGGGTTCGACAACCATGGAAATCGCTTTCGGACCACAAAACGGTGACTAATAGTCCACGAAACGGGTCAAAATCGACAATAACCGTGAGTGTTGATGACCGACAGGTAAACGCATCCCGGGGTTCGTCAATCGTGGAAATCACTTCGGGACCCCAAAACTGAGTAATAGTCCAAGAAACGAGCCAGAATCGGCCCAAATTCGAGTCTTGACGACCAACACGTAAGCACACCTTGGGGTTCGAAAACCATAGAAATTGCTTTGTGACCACAAAACGGTGAGTAATAGTCCACAAAACGGGTCAGAATCGACAAAAACCACGAGTGTTGATGACCGACACGTAAATGCACCGAGGGGTACGTTAATCCTGAAAATCACTCTGGGACCCCAAAACAGTGAGTAATAGTCCAAGAAACGGGCCAGAATTGGCCCAAACTTCGATTGTTGATGACCGGCACGTAAGTGCACCTTGGGGTTTAATAACCATGGCAATCACTCTGGGACCCCAAAACAGTGAGTAATAGTCCGCGAAACGGGCCAGAATCTGCCAAAACTGTGAGTGTTCATGACCGACACGTAAACGCAACCCGGGGTTCGTTAATCATGGAAATCACACTGGGCCCCCAAAACAGTGAGTAGTAGTCCACGAAAGTGGCCAGAATCGGCCAAAACTGTGAGTGTTGAGGAACGACACGTAAGCGTACCTTGGGGTTCAACAACTATGTAATTCCCTTCGGGGCCCGAAAACGGTGAGTAATAGTCCAAGAAACAGGCCAGAATCGGCCCAAACTGCGAGTCTTGACGACCAACGCGTAAGCACACCATGGGGTTCGATAACCTTGGAAATCGTTTTGGGACCACAAAACAGTGAGTAATAGTCCACGAAACGGGCTAGAATCGACAAAACCCGTGAGTGTTGATGACTGACACGTAAACGCACTCGGGGTTCGTTAATCATGGAAATTACTATGGGTCCCCAAAACAGTGAGTAATAGTACAAGAAACGGGCCAGAATCATCCCAAACTGTGAGCCTTGACGACCAACAAGTAAGCACACCTTGGGGTTCGACAACCTTGGAAATTGTTTTGGGACCACAAAACGGTGAGTAATAGTCCACGAAACGGGCTAGAATCGACAAAAAACGCGAGTGTTGATGACCGACACATAAACGCACCCGTGATTCGTTAATTGTGGAAGTCACTATGGGTCCCCAAAATAGTGAGTAATAGTCCAAGAAACGGGCCAGAATCGGCCCAATTTGCGAGTCTTGATGACCAACATGTAAGCACACCCTGAGGTTTGACAACTTTGGAAATCGTTTTTGGACCACATAAAGTTTGAGTAATACTCCACGAAACGGGTCAGAATCGACAAAACCGCGAGTGTTCCTGAGCGACACATAAACGCACCTAGGGGTTCGTTAATCGTGGAAATCACTCCGGGACCCAAAGCAGTGAGTAGTGCACGAAACGTGCCAGAATCGGCCAAAACTATGAGTGTTCATGACCGACACGTAAGCGCACGTTGGGGTTTAACAACCATGGAAATTGCTTCGGGACCGCAAAACGGTGAGTAATAGTCCATGAAACGGGCCAGAATCGACAAAAACCGCGAGTGTTGATGACCAACACGTAAACGCACCCCGGGGATCGTAAATCATGGAAATCACTCTGGGACCCCAAAACAGTGAGTAATAGTCCAATAAACGTGCCAGAATCAGCCAAAACGGTGATTGTTGATGGTCGGCTTGTAAGCGCACCTTGGGGTTCAACAACTATGGAAATCGCTTAGGGACCCCAAAAGGCTGAGTACAGACACGTAAGTGCACTGCGGGGTTCATTAATCATGGAAATCACTCTGAGACCCCAAAACAGTGAGTAATAGTCCACGAATAGGGCCAGAATTAGTCTAAACTATGAGTGTTGATGACCGACACGTAAACGCATTTGGGGTTCGTTAATCGTGGAAATCACTCTCGGACCCCAAAGTAGTGAATATTAGTCCACGAAATGGGCCAGAATCGGCCCAAACTGCGAGTCTTAAAGACCAACACGTAAGCACACCTTGGGGTTCGACAACCATGGAAATTGCTTTGGGACCACAAAACGGTGACTAATAGTCCACGAAACGGGTCAGAATCGACAATAACCATGAGTGGTTATGACCGACACGTAAATGCACCCAAGGGTTCATTAGTCGTGGAAATCACTCCGGGACCCCAAAATAGTGATTGTTGATGACCGACACGTAAACGCAATCCGGGGTTCGTTAATCGTGGAAATCACTCTGGGACCCCAAAACAGTGAGTAATAGTCCATGAAAGGGGCCAGAATCGGCAAAAACTGTTAGTGTTGATGACCTACACGTAAGCGCACCTTGGGGTTCAACAACTATGGAGATCGCTTCAGGACCCGAAAATGGTGAGTAATAGTGCAAGAAACGGGCTAGAATCGGCCCAAAACTGCAAGTCTTGACGACCAACACGTAAGCACACCTTGGGGTTCGACAACCTTGGAAATCGTTTTAGGACCACAAAATGGTGAGTAATAGTCCAGGAAACGGGCTACAATAAACAAGAACCGCGAGTGTTGATGAACGACACGTAAACGCACCCAGGGTTCGTTAATCATGGAAATTACTCCGGGTCCCCAAAATAGTGAGTAATAGTACAAGAAACGGGCAAGAATCAGCCCAAATTATGATAGTTGATGACCGACACGTAAGCGCACCTTGGGGTTTGACAACCATGGAAATCGCTTCGAGACCGCAAAACGGTGAGTAATATTCCACGAAAAGGGCATGAATCGGCCAAAACTCTGAATGTTGATGACCAACACGTAAATGCACCCCGGGGTTCGTTAATCGTGGAAATCACTACGGGACCCCAAAACAGTGAGTAATAGTCCATGGAATGGTCCAGAATTAGTCTAAACTATGAGTTTTGATGACCGACATGTAAACGCATTCCGGGGTTCGTTAATCGTGGAAATCACTCTGGGACACCAAAATAGTGAATAATATTCCAAGAAATGGACCAGAATCGGCCCAGACTGCGAGTCTTGATGACCAACACGTAAGCACACCCTGGGGTTCGACAACCATGGAAATCGCTTTGGGACCACAAAACGGTGACTAATAGTCCACGAAACGGGTCAAAATCGACAATAACTGTGAGTGTTGATGACCGACACGTAAACGCACCCCGGGGTTAGTCAATCGTGGAGATCACTTCGGGACCCCAAAACTGAGTAATAGTTCAAGATACGAACCAGAATCGACCCAAATTTAAGTCTTGACGACCAACACGTAAGCACACCTTGGGGTTCGAAAACCATGGAAATCGCTTTAGGACCACAAAATGGTGAGTAATAGTCCACAAAACGGGTCAGAATCGACAAAAACCGCGAGTGTTGATAACCGGCACGTAAATGCTCTCATGGGTACGTTAATCGTGGAAATCACACTGGGACCCCAAAACAGTGAGTAATAGTCCAAGAAACGGGCCAGAATCGGCCCTAACTGCGATTGTTGATAACCCACACGTAAACGCACCTTGGGATTTGACAACCCTGGAAATCGCTTCAGGACCCCAAAACGGTGAGTGATAGTCCAAGAAACGGGCCAGAATCGACAAAAACCGCGAGTGTTGATGACCAACACGTAAACGCACCCCGGGGTTCGTCAATCGTGGAAATCACTCCGGGCCCCAAAATAGTGAGTAATAGTCCAAGAAACGGACGAGAATCGGGCAAATCTGTGAGTGTTGATGACCGACACGTAAGCGCACCTTGGGGTTCAACAACTTTGGAAATCGCTTTGGGGCCCCAAAATAGTGAGTACTAGTCCAAGAAATGGGCCAGAATCGGCCCAAACTGCGAGTCTTGACGACCAACACATAAGCACACCTTGGGGTTCGACAACCATGGAAATCGTTTTGGGACCACAAAACAGTGAGTAATTGTCCATGAGGCGGGCTAGAATCGACAAAAACCACGAGTGTTGATGACCGACACATAAACGCACCCCGTGGTTCGTTAATCGTGGAAATCACTCCGGACCCCAAAACAATGAGTAATAGTCCAAGAAACGGGCCAGAATCGGCCCAAACTATGATTGTTGATGACCGACACGTAAGCACATGTTGGGGTTTAACAACCATGGAAATCGCTTCGGGGCCACACAACAGTGAGTAATAGTCCATGAAACGGGCCAGAATCGAAAAAAACCGCAAGTGTTGATGACCAACATGTAAACGCACCCCGGGGATCGTTAATCGTGGAAATCACTCCGGGACCCCAAAACATGGAGTAATAGTCCAAGAAACGTGCCAGAATCGGCCAAAACGGTGATTGTTGATGGCCGACACGTAAGTGCACCTTGGGGTTCAGCAACTATGGAAATCGCTTAGGGACCCCAAAATGATGAGTAATAGTCCACGAAATGGGGTCAGAATTGGCAAAAACTGTGAGTGTTCACGACGGACACGTAAACGCGCCCCGGGGATCGTCAATCATCGAAATCACTCTGGGACCCCGCAACATTGTGTAATAGTGCACGAAACAAACCAGAATCGGCCAAAATTGTGACTAATGATAACTGACACGTAAACGCACCCTGGGGTTCGTCAATCGTGGAAATCACTTTGGGACCCCAAAACTGAGTCCAAGAAACGAGCCAGAATCGGTCCAAATTCGAGTTTTGACGACCAAGACGTAATTACACCTTGGGGTTCGACAACCATGGAAATCGTTTCGGGACCACAAAATGGTGAGTAATAGTCCTCGAAACGGGTCAGAATCGACAAAACCTGCGAGTGATGATGACCGACACGTAAATGCACCCAGGGGTTCCTTAATCGTGGAAATCACTCTCGGACCCAAAAACAGTGAGTAATAGTCCAAGAAACGGGCCAGAATCGGCCCAAACTGTGATTGTTGATGACCCACACGTAAGCGCACCTTGGGGATTGACAACCATGGAAATTGCTTCGGGACCCCAAAACGGTGAGTAATAGTCCATGAAACGGGCCAGAATCGACAAAAACCGCAAGTGTTGATGACCAACACGTAAACGCACCCTGGGGTTCGTCAATCGTGGAAATCACTCCGGGACCCCAAAACAGTGAGTAATAGTCCAAGAAACGGGCTAGAACCGGGCAAAACTATGAATGTTGACGACCGACACGTAAGCGCACCTTGGGCTTCAACAACTTTCGAAATCGCTTTGGGGCCCCAAAACAGTGAGTACTATTACAAGAAACGGGCCAGAATCGGCCCAAACTGCGAGCCTTGACGACCAACACGTAAGCACACCTTGGGGTTTGACAACCTTGGAAATCGTTTTCGGACCACAAAACAGTGAGTAATAGTCCAAGAGACGGGCTAGAATCGACAAAAACCGTGAGTGTTGATGACCGACACGTAAG
>NC_057804.1:29672700-29677624 GCF_018294505.1 Triticum aestivum | reverse complement strand
AGAAACAGGCCAGAATCGGCCCAAACTACGATTGTTGATGACCGACAAGTAAGCGCACCTTGGGGTTTGACAACCATGGAAATCACTTCAGGACACCAAAACGATGAGTAATAGTCCATGGAATGGGCCAGAATTGACAAAAACCGCGAGTGTTGATGACCAACACGTAAACACACCCTGGGGTTTGTCAATCGTGGAAATCACTCCGGGACCCCAAAGCAGTAAGTAGCAGTCCAAGAAACATTCCAGAATCTGCCAAAACTATGAGTGTTGATGACCGACACGTAAGTGCACCTTGGGGTTTAACAACTATGGAAATCTCTTAGGGACCCCAAAACGGTGAGTAATAGTCCATGAAACGGGTCAGAATTGGCCAAAACTGTGAGTGTTGATGATGGACACGTAAACGCACCTCGGGGATCGTCAACCGTCGAAATTGCTTTGGGACCCCAAAACGTTGTGTAATAGTGCACGAAACGGACCAGAATCAGCCAAAATTGTGAGTGTTGATGACCGACACGTAAGCACTCCTTGGGTTTGACAACCATGGAAATCGCTTCGAGACCACAAAACGGTGAGTAATAGTCCACGAAACGGGTCAGAATCGACAAAACCCGCGAGTGATGATGACCGACACATAAACGCATCCAGGCATTCGTTAATTGTGGAAATCACTCCGAGACCCAGAACAGAGTAATAGTCCATGAAACAGGCCAGAATCGGCCAAAAGTGTGAGTGTTGATGACCGACATGTAAGCCCACCTTGGGGTTCAACAACTATGTAAATCGCTTCAGGACCCCAAAATGGTGAGTAATAGTCCAAGAAACGGGCCAGAATTGGCCCAAACTGCGAGTCTTAACGACCAACATATAAGCACACCTTGGGGTTCGACAACCTTGGAAATCATTTTGGGACCACAAAACGATGAGTAATAGTCCATGCAATGGTTCGGAATTGCCAAAAACCGCGAGAGTTGATGTCTGACACGTAAACGCACCTAGGGGTTCGTTAATCGTGGAAATCACTCCGGGACCCAAAGCAGTGAGTAATAGTACATAAAACGGGCCAGAATCGGCCGAAACAATGAGCGTTGTTGACCGACATGTAAACGCACCCCGGTGTTTGTTAATCGTTGAAATCACTCTGGGGCCCCAAAACAGTGAGTAATAGTCCACGGAACGCGCCAGAATCGGCCAAAACTATGAGTGTTGATGACTGACACGTAAGCGCACCTTGGGGTTCAACAACTGTGGAAATCGCTTCGGGACCCAAAATGATGAGTAATAGTCCAAGAAACGGGCCAGAATCGGCCCAAATGCGAGTCTTGACGACCAACACGTAAGCACACTTTGGGGTTCGACAACCTTGGAAATCATTTTGGGACCACAAAACAGTGAGTAATAGTCCACGAAACGGGCTAAAATCGACAAAAACCGTGAATGTTGATGACCGACATGTAAACGCACCCCGGGGTTCGCTAATCATGGAAATCACTTTGGGACCCCAAAACAATGATTAATAGTCCAAGAAATGGGCCAGAATCGGCCCAAACTACGATTGTTGATGACCGACACGTAAGTGCACCTTGGGGTTTAACAACCAAGGAAATCGCTTCGGGACCCAAAACGATGATGATAGTCCAAGAAACGGACCAGAATCAACAAAAACCGCGAGTGTTGATGACCAACATGTAAACGCACCCCGGGGATCGTCAATCATGGAAATCACTCCGGGACCCCAAAACAATGAATAATAGTCCACGAAACGGGCCAGAATCGGCCCAAACTGCTAGTCTTGACGACCAACACGTAAGCACACTTGGGGTTCAACAACTATGGAAATCGCTTAGGGACCCCAAAAGGCTGAGTACCGACACGTAAGTGCACCGCGGGGTTCGTTAATCGTGGAAATCACTCTGAGACCCCAAAACTGTGAGTAATAGTCCTCGAAACGGGCCAGAATCAGTCTAAACTATGAGTGTAGATGACCGACACGTAAACGCCTTCCGGGGTTCGTTAATCATGGAAATCACCGTGGGACCCGAAAATAGTGAATAATAGTCCGCGAAACGGGCCAGAATCGGCCCAAACAGCAAGTCTTGAAGACCAACACGTAAGCACACCTTGGGGTTCTACAACCATGGAAATCGCTTTGGGACCACAAAACGGTGACTAATAGTCCACGAAACAGGTCAGAATCGACAATAACCGCCAGTGTTGATGACCAACACGTAAAAGCACCCAAGGGTTCATTAGTCGTGGAAATCACTCCGGGACCCCAAGACAGTGAGTAATAGTCCACGAAACAGGCCAGAATCGGCCAAAACTGTGAGTGTTGATGACCGACACGTAAATGTAACCCGGGGTTAGGTAATCCTAGAAATCACTCTGGGACCCCAAAATAGTGAGTAATAGTCCACGAAAGGGGCCAGAATCGGCCAAAACTGTGAGTGTTGATGACCGACACGTAAGCGCACCTTGGGGTTCAACAACTATGGAGATGGCTTCTCGACCCTGAAAACGGTGTGTAATAGTCCAAGAAACGGGCCAGAATCGGCCCAAACTGCGAGTCTTGACGACCAACACATAAGCACACCTTGGGGTCGACAACCTTGGAAATCATTTTGGGACCAGAAAACGGTGAGTAATAGTCCACGAAACGGGCTAGAATCGACAAAAACCGCGAGTATTGATGACCGACACGTAAACGCACCGAGGGTTTGTTAATCGTGGAAATTACTACGGGCCAGAATCAGCCCAAATTGCGATTGTTGATGACCGACACGTAAGCGCACCTTGGGGTTTGACAACCATGGAAATCGCTTCGGGACCGCAAAACAGTGAGTAATAGTCCATGAAACAGGCCAGACTCGGCCAAAACTATGAGTGTTGATGACCGACACGTAAATGCACCCCCGAGGTTTGTTAATCGTGGAAATCACTCTGGGACCCCAAAACTGTGAGTAATAGTCAACGAAACGGTCCAGAATCAGTCTAAGCTATGAGTGTTGGTGACCAACGCGTAAATGCATTCCAGGGTTCGTTAATCGTGGAAATCGCTCTGGGACACTAAAATAGTGAATAATAGTCCACGAAACGGGCCAGAATCGGCCCAAACTGCGAGTCTTGACGACCAACACATAAGCACACCTTGGGGTTCGACAACCATGGAAATCGCTTTGGGCCACAAAATGGTGACTAATAATCCATGAAACGGGTCAAAATCGACAATAACCGTGAGTGTTAATGACCGACAGGTAAACGCACCCCGGGGTTCGTCAATCATGGAAATCACTTCCGGACCCCAAAACAGAGTAATAGTTCAAGAAACGAGCCAGAATCGGCCCAAATTTGAGTCTTGACGACCAACACGTAAGCACACCTTGGGGTTCGACAACCATGGAATTTGCTTTGGGACCACCAAACGGTGAGTAATAGTCCACGAAACGTGTCAGAATCGACAAAAACCGCGAGTATTGATGACCGACACGTAAACGCACCCAAGGGTACGTTAATCCTGAAAATCACTCTGGGACCCCAAAACAGTGAGTAATAGTCCAAGAAACGGGCCAGAATCGGCCCAAACTACGATTCTTTATGACCAACACGTAAGTGCACCTTGGGGTTTAATAACCATGGAAATCGCTTTGGGACGGCAAAACGATTAGTAATAATCCACAAAACGGGCCAGAATCAACACGAACCGTGAGTGTTGATGACCAACATGTAAACGCACCCCGGGGATCGCCAATCGTGGAAATCACTTCGGGACCCCAAAACAGTGAGTAACAGTCCAAGAAACGTGCCAGAATCAGTCTAAACTATCAGTGTTGATGACCGACACGTAAACGCATTCCGGGGTTCGTTAATCATGGAAATCACTCCAGGACCCCAAAATAGTGAATAATAGTCCACGAAACGGGCCAGAATCGGCCCAAACTGCTATTCTTGACGACCAACACGTAAGCACACCTTGGGGTTTGACAACCATGGAAATCGCATTAGGACCACAAAATGGTGACAAATGGTCCACGAAACGGGTCAGAATCGATAATAACCGCGAGTGTTGATAACCGACAGGTAAGCGCACCCAGGGGTTCATTAGTCGTGGAAATCACTCCGGGACCCCAAAAGAGTAAGTAATAGTCCATGAAATAGGCCAGAATCAGCCAAAAATGTGAGTGTTGATGACCGGCATGTAAACGCAACCCGGGGTTCGTTAATCATGGAAATTACTATGGGACCCCAAAGCAGTGAGTAATAGTCCACGAAAGGGGCCAGAATCGGCCAAAAATGTGAGGGTTGATGACAGACACGTAAGCGCATCTTGGGGTTCAACAACTATGGAAATCGCTTCGGGGCCCCAAAACGATGAGTAATAGTCCAAGAAACGGGTCAGAATTGGCCCAAACTGCGAGTCTTGACGACCAACACATAAGCACACCTTGGGGTTCGACAACCTTAGAAATCGTTTTGGGACCACAAAACGGTGAGTAATAGTCCATGAAACGAGCTAGAATTGACAAAAACCGCGAGTGTTCATGAACAACACGTAAACCGCACCCGGGGTTCGTTAATCATGGAAATTACTCCGGGTCCCCAAAATAGTGAGTAATAGTACAAGAAACGGGCTAGAATCAGCCCAAACTGCGAGTCTTGATGACCAACAGGTAAGGTCACCTTGGGGTTCGACAACCTTGGAAATTGTTTTGGGACCACAAAATGGTGAGTAATAGTCCATGAAACGGGCTAGATCGACCAAAATTGCAAGTGTTCATGACCGACACGTAAACGCAGTCGGGGTTCGTTAATCGTGGAAATCACTCCGGGTCCCCAAAATAGTGAGTAATAGTCCAAGAAACGGGCCAGAATCGGTCCAAACTGCGATTGTTGATGACCAGCATGTAAGCGCACCATGGGGTTT
>NC_057804.1:29608482-29672086 GCF_018294505.1 Triticum aestivum | reverse complement strand
CGAGTGTTGATGAGCGACACATAAACGCACCGAGGGGTTCGTTAATCATGGAAATCACTCCTAGACCCAAAGTAGTGAGTAGTGCACGAAACGGGCCGGAATCGGCCAAAACCGTGAGTGTTGATGACCGACAAGTAAACGCACCCCAGGGTTCGTCCATCGTGGAAATCACTCTGGGACCCCAAAACAGTGAGTCCATGAAACGGGCCAGAATCGGCCAAAACTGGAGTGTTGATGACCGACACGTAAACGCAACCTGGGGTTCGTTAATCGTGGAAATAACTCTGGGACCCAAAAACAGTGAGTAATAGTCCACGAAACGGGCCAAAATCGGCCAAAACTGTGAGTGTTGATGACCGACACATAAGCGCACCTTGGGGCTCAACAACTACGGAAATCGCTTCGGGACCCCAAAATTGTGAGTAATAGTCCAAGAAACGGGCCAGAATCAGCCAAAACTGCGAGTCTTCACGACCAACACGTAAGCACACCTTGGGGTTCGACAACCATGCAGATCGTTTAGGGACCACAAGACGATGAGTAATAGTCCATGAAACGGGCTAGAATCAACAAAAACCATGAGTGTTGATGACCAAGGCGTAAACGCACCCAGGGTTCATTAATCGTGGAAATCACTCCGGGACCCCAAAACAGTGAGTAATAGTCCAATAAACGGGCCAGAATCGGCCCAAAGCAGTGAGTAATAGTACCTGAAACGGGCCAGTATCAGCCAAAACTGTGAGTGTTGATGACCGACATGTAAATGCACCCTGGGGTTCGTTAATCGTGGAAATCACTCCGGGACCCCAAAACAGTGAGTAATAGTCCACGAAACGGGCCAGAATCAGTCTAAACTATGAGTGTTGATGACTGACACGTAAGCGCATTCCAGGTTTCGTTAGTCATGGAAATCACTCTGGGACCCCAAAATAGTGAATAATAGTCCATGAAATGGGACAGAATCGGCCCCAACTGCGAGTCTTGACGACCAACACGTAAGCACACCTTTGGGTTCGACAACCATGGAAATCGCTCTGGGACCACAAAACAGTGACTAATAGTCCACGAAACGGGTCAGAATCGACAATTACCGCGAGTGTTGATAACCGACACGTAAACACACCCAGGGTTTCATTAGTCGCGAAAATCACTCCGGGACCCCAAAACAGTGAGTAATAGTCCGCGAAACGGGCCAGAATCGGCCAAAACTGTGAGTGTTGATGACCGACACGTAAATGCAACCCGGGGTTCGTTAATCGTGGAAATCACTCTGGGACCCCAAAACAGTGAGTAGTAGTCCACGAAAGTGGCCGGAATCGGCCAAAACTTTGAGTGTTGATGACCGACATGTAAGCGCACCTTGGGGTTCAACAACTATGTAAATCGCTTCAGGACCCCAAAACGCTGAGTAATAGTCCAAGAAACGGGCCAGAATCGGCCCAAACTGCGAGTCTTGACGACCAACGCGTAAGCACACCATGGGGTTCGATAACGTTGGAAATCGTTTCGGGACCACAAAACGGTGAGTAATAGTCCACGAAACGGGCTAGAATCGACAAAACCCGCGAGTGTTGATGGCTGACACGTAAACGCACCCGGGGTTCATTAATCGTGGAAATTACTCTGGGTCCCCAAAACAGTGAGTCCAAAACTGTGAGTCTTGACGACCAACAAGTAAGGACACCTTGGGGTTCGACAACCTTGGAAATTGTTTTGGGACCACAAAACGGTGAGTAATAGTCCACGAAACGGGCTAGAATCGACAAAAATCGCGAGTGTTGATGACCGACACGTAAACGCACCCGTGATTCATTAATCATGGAAATCACTACGGGTCCCCAAACTGCGAGTCTTGATGACCAACATGTAAGCACACCTTGGGGTTTGACAAGTTTGGAAATCGTTTTGGGACCACATAAGGTTTGAGTAATACTCCACGAAACGGGTCAGAATCGACAAAAACCGCGAGTGTTGCTGAGTGACACGTAAACGCACCCAGGGGTTCGTTAATCGTGGAAATCACTCCGGGACCCAAAGCAGTGAGTAGTGCATGAAACGGGCCAGAATCGGCCAAAACTATGAGTGTTCATGACCGACACATAAACGCACCCCGGGGTTCGTTCATCATGGAAATCACTCCGCGACCCCAAAACAGTGAGTCCATGAAATGGGCCAGAATCGGCCGAAACTATGAGCGTTTATGACAGACACGTAAACGCACCCCGCGGTTCGTTAATCGTAGAAATCACTTCGGGACCCCAAAACAGTGAGTAATAGTCCATGAAACGGGCCAGAATCGGCCAAAACTGTGAGTGTTGATGATTGTCACGTAAGCGCACCTTGGGGTTAAACAACTATGGAAATCGCTTTGGGACCCAAAACGATGAGTAATAGTCCAAGAAACGGGCCAAAATTGGCCCAAACTGCAAGTCTTGACAACCAACGCATAAGCACACCTTGGGGTTCAACACCCTCGGAAATCATTTTGGGACCACAAAACGATGAGTAATAGTCCATGAAACGGGTCAGAATCGACAAAAACCGCGAGAGTTGATGACTCACATGTAAACGCACCTACGGGTTCGTTAATCGTGGAAATCACTCCGGGACCCAAAGCAGTGAGTAATAGTACACGAAACGGGCCAGAATCGGCCGAAACTATGAGCGTTTATGACAGACACGTAAACGCACCCCGCGGTTCATTAATCGTAGAAATCACTTCGGGACCCCAAAACAGTGAGTAATAGTCCACGAAACGGGCCAGAATAGGTCAAAACTGTGTGTGTTGATGATTGTCACGTAAGCGCACCTTGGGGTTAAACAACTAGGGAAATCGCTTTGGGACCCAAAACGATGAGTAATAGTCCAAGAAACGGGCCAGAATCGGCCCAAACTGCGAGTCCTCACGACCAACATGTAAGCACATCTTGGGGTTCGACAACCTTGGAAATCATTTTGGGACCACAAAATAGTGAGTAATAGTCCACAAAACGGGCTAAAATTGACAAAAACCGCGAGTGTTGATGACCGACACGTAAACGCACCCTGGGTTCGTTAATCGTGGAAATCACTCCGGGACCCCAAAACAATGAGTAATAGTCCAAGAAACGAGCCAAAATCGGCCCAAACTACGATTGTTGATGACCGACACGTAAGTGCACCTTGGCGTTGAACAACCATAGAAATCGCTTTGGGACGGCAAAACGGTGAGTAATAGTCCATGAAACGGGCCAGAATCGACAAAAACCGCAAGTGTTGATGACCAACATGTAAACGCATCCCGTGTATCGTCAATCGTGAAAATTACTCCGGGACCCCAAAACAGTGAGTAATACTCTAAGAATGGTGCCAGAATCGGCCAAAACTATTATTGTTGATGGCCGACACGTAAGCGCACCTTGGGGTTCAACAACTATGGAAATCGCTTAGGGACCCCAAAATGCTGAATACCGACACGTAAATGCACCCCGATGTTCATTAATCATGGAAATCACTCCGGGACCCCAAAACAGTGAGTAATAGTCCATGAAACGGGCCAGAATCAGTCTAAACTTTGAGTGTTGATGACCGACACATAAACGCATTGTGGGGTTTGTTAATCGTGGAAACACTCTAGGACCCAAAAATAGTGAATAATAGTCCATGAAACGGGCCAGAATTGGCCCAAACTGCTAGTCTTGACGACCAACACGTAAGCACACCTTGGGGTTCGACAACCATGGAAATCGCTTTGGGACCACAAAACGGTGACTAATAGTCCATGAAACGGGTCAGAATCGACAATAACCGCGAGTGTTGATGACCGACACATAAATGCATCCAGGGGTTCGTTATCGTGGAAATCACTCCGGGACCCCAAAACAGAGTAATAGTCCATGAAACCGGCCAGAATCGGCCAAAACTGTGAGTGTTGATGACCGACATGTAAGCGCACCTTGGGGCTCAACAACTATGTAAATCACTTCGGGACCCCAAAATGGTGAGTAATAGTCCAATAAACGTGCCAGAATTGGCCCAAGCTAAGAGTCTTGACGACCAACACATAACCATACCTTGGGGTTCGAAAACCTTGGAAATCATTTTGGGACCACAAAACGATGAGTAACAGTCCATGAAACGGGTCAGAATCGACAAAAACCGTGAGAGTTGATGACTAACATGTAAACGCACCCAGGGGTTCGTTAATCATGGAATTCTCTCCGGGACCCAAAACAGTGAGTAATAGTCCACGAAACGGGCCAGAATCGGCCAAAACTATGAGTGTTGATGATTGACACATAAGCGCACCTTGGGGTTCAACAACTATGGAAGTCGCTTCGGGACCCAAAACAGTGAGTAATAGTCCAAGAAACGGGCCAGAATCGGCCCAAACTGCGAGTCTTGACAACCAATACGTAAGCACACCTTGGGGTTCGATAACCTTGAAAATCATTTTGGGACCACAAAACAATGAGTAATCGTCCACAAAACGGGCTAAAATCGACAAGAACCGCAAGTGTTGACGACCGACACGTAAACGCACCCCGGGGTTCGTTAATCGTGGAAATCACTCCGGGACCCCAAAACAATGAGTAATAGTCCATGAAACGGGCCAAAATCGGCCCAAACTACGATTGTTGATGACCGACACGTAACTGCACCTTAGGGTTTAACAACCATGGAAATCGCTTCGGGACGGCAAAACGGTGAGTAATAGTCTACGAAACGGGCCAGAATCGACAAAAACTGCAAGTGCTGATGACCAACATGTAAACGCACCCCGGGAATCGTCAATCGTGAAAACCACTCCGGGACCCCAAAACAGTGAGTAATAGTCCAAGAAACATGCCAGAATCGGCCAAAACTGTGATTGTTGAAGGCCGACACGTAAGCGCACCTTGGGGTTCAACAACTATGGAAATCGCTTAGGGACCCCAAAATGCTGAGTACCGACACGTAAATGCACCCCAGGGTTCGTTAATCGTGGAAATCACTCCGGGACCCCAAAACAGTGAGTAATAGTCCACGAAACGGGCCAGAATCAGTCTAAACTCTGAGTGTTGATGACTGACACGTAAAGGCATTCCGGGGTTCGTTAATCGTGGAAATCACTCTGGGACCCCAAAATAGTGAATAATAGTCCATGAAACGGGACAGAATCGGCCCAAACTGCGAGTCTTGATGACCAACATGTAAGCACACCTTGGGGTTCCACAACCATGGAAATCGCTTTGGGGACCACAAAACGATGAGTAATAGTCCACGAAACGGGTCAGAATCGACAAAAACCATGAGAGTTGATGACTGACATGTAAACGCACCCAAGGGTTCGTTAATCGTGGAAATCACTCCGGGACCCAAAGCAGTGAGTAATAGTACACGAAACGGGCCAAAATCGGCCGAAACTATGATCGTTAATGATCGACACATAAACGCACCCCGGGGTTTGTTAATCGTGGAAATCACTCTCAGGCCACAAAATAGTGAGCAATAGTCCACGAAACGGGCCAGAATCAGACAAAACTGTGAGTGTTGATGATTGACACGTAAGCGCACCTTGGGGTTCAACAACTATGTAAGTCGCTTCGGGACCCAAAATGATGAGCAATAGTCCAGGAAACGGGCCAGAATCGGCCCAAACAGCGAGTCTTGACGACCAACATGTAAGCACACCTTGGGGTTCGACAACCTTGAAAATCGTTTTGGGGCCACAAAACAGTAAGTAATAGTCCACGAAACGGGCTAAAATCGACAACAATTGTGAGTGTTGATGACAGACACGTAAACGCACCCGGGGTTCGTTAATCGTGGAAATCACTCCGGAACCCAAAACGGTGAGTAATAGTCCAAGAAACGGGCCAGAGTTGGCCCAAACTGCGATTGTTGATGACCGACACGTAAGCGCACCTTGGTGTTTGACAACCATGGAAATCATTTCGGGACCACAAAACGGTGAGTAATAGCCCACGAAACGGGCCAGAATCGGCCCAAACTATGAGTGTTGATGACCGAGACATGAATGCATCCAGGGGTTCGTTAATCGTGGAAATCACTCCGGGACCCCAAAACAAAGTAATAGTCCATGAAACGGGCCAGAATTGGCCAAAATTATGAGTGTTGATGACCGACATGTAAGCGCACTTTGGGGTTCAACAACTATGTAAATCGCTTTGGGACACCAAAACGGTGAGTAATAGTCCAAGAAACGGGCCAGAATTGGCCCAAACTGTGAGGCTTGACGACCAACACATAAGCACACCTTGGGGTTCAACAACCTTGGAAATCATTTTGGGACCGCAAAAAACTGAGTAATAGTCCACGAAACGGGTTAGAATCGACAAAAACCGTGAGAGTTGATGACTGACATGTAAACGCACCCAGGGGTTCGTTAATCGTGGAAATCACTCCGGGACCCAAAGCATTGCGTAAGAGTACACGAAATAGGTCAGAATCGGTCGAAACTATGAGCGTTGATGACCGACACGTAAATGCACCCCGGGGTTCGTTAATCATGGATATCACTTCAGGACCCCAAAACAATGAGTAATAGTCCATGAAACGGGCTAGAATCAGCCAAAACTGTGTGTGTTGATGACTGACACGTAAGCGCACCTTGGGGTTCAAAAACTATGGAAATCGCTTCAGGGCCCAAAACGATGAGTAATAGTCCAAGAAACGGGCCAAAATCGACCCAAACTGCGAGTCTTGACGACCAACACGTAAGCACACCTTGGGGTTCGACAACCTTGCAAATGGTTTTGGGGCCACAAAACAGTGAGTAATAGTTCGGGAAACGGGCTAAAATCGACAAAAACAATGAGTGTTGATGACCGACACGTAAACGCACCCCGGGGTTCGTTAATCGTGGAAATCACTCCGGGACCCCAAAACAAAGTAATAGTCCACGAAACGGGCCAGAATTTGCCAAAATTATGAGTGTTGATGACCAACATGTAAGCGCACTTTGGGGTTCAACAACTATGTAAATCGCTTTGGGACACCAAAACGGTGAGTAATAGTCCAAGAAACGGGCCAGAATTGGCCCAAACTGTGAGGCTTGACGACCAACACATAAGCACACCTTGGGGTTCAACAACCTTGGAAATCATTTTGGGACCACAAAAAACTGAGTAATAGTCCACGAAACGGGTTAGAATCGACAAAAACCGTGAGAGTTGATGACTGACATGTAAACGCACCCAGGGGTTCGTTAATCGTGGAAATCACTCCGGGACCCAAAGCATTGCGTAAGAGTACACAAAATAGGTCAGAATCGGTCAAAACTATGAGCGTTGATGACCGACACGTAAACGCACCCCGGGGTTCGTTAATCATGGATATCACTTCAGGACCCCAAAACAGTGAGTAATAGTCCATGAAACGGGCCAGAATCAGCCAAAACTGTGTGTGTTGATGACTGACACGTAAGCGCACCTTGGGGTTCAAAAACTATGGAAATCGCTTCAGGGCCCAAAACGATGAGTAATAGTCCAAGAAACGGGCCAAAATCGACCCAAACTGCGAGTCTTGACGACCAACACGTAAGCACACCTTGGGGTTCGACAACCTTGCAAATGGTTTTGGGGCCACAAAACAGTGAGTAATAGTTCAGGAAACGGGCTAAAATCGACAAAAACAATGAGTGTTGATGACCGACACGTAAACGCACCCCGGGGTTCGTTAATCGTGGAAATCACTCCGGGACCCCAAAACAAAGTAATAGTCCACGAAACGGGCCAGAATTGGCCAAAATTATGAGTGTTGATGACCGACATGTAAGCGCACCTTGGGGTTCAACAACTATGTAAATCGCTTTGGGACACCAAAACGGTGAGTAATAGTCCAAGAAACGGGCCAGAATTGGCCCAAACTGTGAGGCTTGACGACCAACACATAAGCACACCTTGGGGTTCAACAACCTTGGAAATCATTTTGGGACCACAAAAAACTGACTAATATTCCACGAAACGGGTCAGAATCGACAAAAACCGCAAAAGTTGATGACTGACATGTAAACACACCCAGGGGTTCGTTAATCGTGGAAATCACTCCGGGACCAAAAGCATTGCGTAAGAGTACGCGAAACAGGTCAGAATCGGTCGAAACTATGAGCGTTGATGACCGACACATAAACGCACCCCGGGGTTCGTTAATCGTGGAAATCACTTCAGGACCCCAAAACAGTGAGTAATAGTCCATGAAACGGGCCAGAATCAGCCAAAACTATGTGTGTTGATGACTGACACGTAAGCGCACCTTGGGGTTCAAAAACTATGGAAATCGCTTCAGGACCCAAAATGATGAGTAATAGTCCGAGAAACGGGCCAAAATCGGCCCAAACTGCGAGTCTTGACGACCAACACGTAAGCACACCTTGGGGTTCGACAAACTTGCAAATGGTTTTGGGGCCACAAAACAGTGAGTAATAGTCCACGAAACGGGCCAGAATCGACAAAAACCACGAGTGTTGATGACCAACATGTAGACGCACCCCGGGGATCGTCAATCGTCAAAATCACTCCGGGACCCCAAAATAGTGAGTAATAGTCCAAGAAATGTGCCAGAATCGGCCAAAATTGTGATTGTTGATGGCCGACACGTAAGCGCACCTTGGGGTTCAAGAACTGTGGAAATTGCTTAGGGACCCCAAAATGCTGAGTACCGACATGTAAATGCACCACGGGGTTTGTTAATCGCGGAAATCACTCCGGGACCCCAAAACAGTGAGTAATAGTCCACGAAACGGGCCAGAATCAGTCTAAACTATGAGTGTTGATGACCGACACGAAAGCGCATTCCAGGGTTTGTTAGTCATGGAAATCACTCTGGGACCCCAAAATAGTGAATAATAGTCTATGAAACGGGACAGAATTGGCCCAAACTGCGAGTCTTGACGACCAACACGTAAGCACACCATGGGGTTCGACAACCATGGAAATTGCTTTGGGACCACAAAACGGTGACAAATAGTCCACGAAACGGGTCAGAATCAACAATAAACGAGAGTGTTAATGACCGACACGTAAACACACCCAAGGGGTTCATTAGTCATGGAATTCACTCCGGGACCCCAAAACAATGAATAATAGTCCACGAAACGGGCCAGAATTGGCCAAAACTGTGAGTGTTGATAACCAACACGTAAACGCAGCCCGGGGTTCGTTAATCGTGGAAATCACTCTGGGGCCCCAAAACAAAGAGTAATAGTCCATGAAAGGGGCCAGAATCGGCCAAAACTGTGAGTGTTGATGACCGACACGTTAGCGCACCTTGGGGTTCAACAACTATGTAAATCGCTTCGGGACCCCAAAACGGTGAGTAGTAGTCCAAGAAACGGGCCAGAATCGGCCCGAACTGTGAGTCTTGACAACCAACACATAAGCACGCCTTGGGGTTCGATAACCTTGGAAATCATTTTGGGACCACAAAGTAGTGAGTAATAGTCCACAAAACGGGCTAAAATCGACAAAAACCGGGAGTGTTGATGACCGACACGTAAACACACCCATGGGTTCATTAGTCGTGGAAATCTCTCCGGGACCCCAAAACAGTGAGTAATAGTCCACGAAACAGGCCAGAATCGGCCAAAACAGTGAGTGTTGATGACCGACATGTAAGCGCACCCCAGGGTTCGTTAATCGTGGAAATCACTCTGGGACCCCAAAACAGTGAGTAATAGTCCCTGAAAGGGGCCAAAATCGGCCAAAACTGTGAGTGTTGATGACCGACATGTAAGCGCACCTTGGGGTTCAACAACTATGTAAATCTCTTCGGGACCCCAAACGGTGAGTAATAGTCCAAGAAACGGGCCAGAATCGGCCCAAACTACGAGTCTTGACGACCAATACGTAAGCACACCTTGGGGTTCGATAACCTTGGAAATCGTTTTGGGACCACAAAACGGTGAGTAATAGTCCATGAAACGGGCTAGAATCGACAAAACCCGCGAGTGTTGATGACTGCCACGTAAACGCACCCGGGGTTCGTTAATCGTGGAAATTACTCCGGGTCCCCAAAACAGCGAGTAATAGTACAAGAAACGGGCCAAATACAGCCCAAACTATGAGTCTTGACAACCAACAAGTAAGCACACCTTGGGATTCGACAACCTTGGAAATTGTTTTGGAACCACAAAACGGTGAGTAATAGTCCATGAAACGGGCTAGAATCAACGAAAAACGCGAGTGTTGATGACCGACACGTAAATGCACCCGTGGTTCGTTAATCGTGGAAATCACTACGGGTCCCCAAAACAGTGAGTAATAGTCCAAGAAACGGGCCAGAATCGGTCCAAACTGCGATTGTTGATGACTAGCACGTAAGCGCACCTTGGGGTTTAACAACCATGGAAATTGTTTTGGGACCGCAAAACGGTGCGTACTAGTCCATGAAACGGGCCAGAATTGACAAAACCCGCGAGTGTTGATGACCAACATGTAAACGCACCCCAGGGTTCGTCAATCATGGAAATCACTCTGTGACCCAAACCAGTGAGTAATTGTCCACGAAATGGGCCAGAATCGTCCAAAACTGCAAGTATTGATGACCGACACATAAACGCACCCCATGGTTCGTTAATCATGGAAATCACTCTGGGACCCCAAAATCGTGAGTAATAGTCCAGAAATGGGCCAGAATCGGCCAAAACTGTGAGTCTTGACGACCAACACATAAGCACACCTTGGGGTTCGACACCCTTGGAAATCATTTTGGGACCACAAAACGATGAGTAATAGTCCACGAAACGGGTCAGATTCGACAAAAACCACGAGAGTTGATGACTCACATGTAAATGCACCCCGCGGTTCGTTAATCATGGAAATCACTTCGGGACCCCAAAACAGTGAGTAATAGTCCATGAAACGGGCGAGAATCGGTCGAAACTATGAGCGTTTATGATTGTCACATAAAGGCACCTTGGAGTTCAACAACTATGGAAATCGCTTTGGGACCGAAAACAATGAGTATTAGTCCAAGAAACGGGCTAGAATCGGCCCAAACTGCGAGTCTTGATGACCAACATGTAAGCACACCTTGGGGTTCGACAACCTTGGAAACCGTTTTGGGACCACAAAACAATGAGTAATAGTCCACAAAACGGGCTAACATCGACAAAAACCACGAGTGTTGATGACAGACATGTAAACGCACCCGGGGTTCGTTAATCATGGAAATCACTCCGGGACCCCAAAACAATGACTAACAGTCCAAGAAACGGGCCAGAATCGGCCCAAACTACGATTGTTGATGACCGACACGTAAGTGCACCTTGGCATTCAACAACCATGGAAATCACTTCGTGACGGCAAAACGGTGAGTAATAGTTCACGAAACGGGCTAGAATCGACAAAAACCGCAAGTGTTGATGACCAACATGTAAACACATCCCGGGTATCGTCAATCGTGAAAATCACTCCGGGACCCCAAAAAAGTGAGTAATAGTCCAAGAAACGTGCCAGAATCGGCCGAAACTATGATTGTTCAAGGCCGACACATAAGTGCACCTTAGGGTTCAACAACTATGGAAATCGCTTAGGGACCCCAAAATGCTGAGTACCGACACGTAAATGCACCCCAGGGTTCGTTAATCGTGGAAATCACTCCGGGACCCCAAAACAGTGAGTAATAGTCCATGAAACAAGCCAAAATCATTCTAAACTATGACTATTGATGACCGACACGTAAACGCATTCCGGGGTTCGTTAATTGTGGAAATCACTCTCGGACCCCAAAATAGTGAATAACAGTCCACGAAACGGGCCAGAATCGTCCCAAACTGCGAGTCTTGGCAACCAACATGTAAGCACACCTTGGGGTTCGATAACCATGGAAATTGCTTTGGGACCATAAAACGGTGACTAATAGTCCATGAAACGGGTGAGAATCGACAATAACCGCGAGTGTTGATGACCGACACATAAACGCATCCAGTGGTTCGTTAATCATGGAAATCACTCCGGGACCCCAAAATGGAGTAATAGTCCAGGAAACGGGCCAGAATCGGCCAAAACTATGAGTGTTGATGACCGACATGTAAGCGCACCTTGGGGTTCAACAACTATGTAAATCGCTTCGGGACCCCAAAATGGAGAGTAATAGTCCAATAAACGTGCCAGAATTGGCCCAAACTGCGAGTCTTGACGACCAACACATAAGCACACCTTGGGATTCAAAATCCTTGGAAATCATTTTGGGACAACAAAACAATGAGTAATAGTCCACGAATCGGGTCAGAATCGACAAAAACCGCGAGAGTTGATAACTGACATGTAAACACACCCAGGGGTTCGTTAACGTGGAAATCACTCCGGGACCCAAAGCAGTGAGTAATAGTACACGAAACGGGCCAGAATCGGCCGAAACTATGAGCGTTAATGACCGACACGTAAACGCACCCCGGGGTTTGATAATAGTGGAGATCACTCTGGGGCCCCAAAACAGTGAGTAATAGTCCACGAAACGAGCGAGAGTCGACCAAAACTGTGAGTGTTGATGATTGACACGTAAGCGCACCTTGGGGTTCAACAACTATGGTAGTCGCTTCGGGACCCAAAACGATGAGCAATAGTCCAAGAAACGGGCCAGAATCAGCCCAAACTGCGAGTCTTGACGACCAACACGTAAGCACACCTTGGGGTTCGACAACCTTGGAAATCGTTTTGGGACCACAAAACAGTGAGTAATAGTCCACAAAACGGGCTAAAATCGACAAAAACCGCGAGTGTTGATGACCGATACGTAAATGCACCCCGCGGTTTGTTAATCGTGGAAATCATTCCGGGACCCCAAAACAATGAGTAATAGTCCAAGAAACGGGCCAGAATTGGCCCAAACTACGATTGTTGATGACCGACACGTAAGTGCACCTTGGGGTTTAACAACCATGGAAATCGCTCTAGGACGACAAAAAGGTGAGTAATAGTCCATGAAACGGGCCATAATCGAAGAAAACCGCGAGTGTTGATGACCAACATGTAAACGCACCCCAGGGCCCCAAAACAGTGACTAATAGTCCATGGAAGGGGCCAGAATCGGCCAAAACTGTGAGTGTTGATGACCGACACGTAAGCGCACCTTGGGGTTCAACAACTATGGAAATCGCTTCGGGACCCGAAAACGGTGAGTAATAGTCCAAGAAACGGGCCAGAATCGGCCCAAACTGCGAGTCTTGACGACCAACACGTAAGCACACCTTGGGGTTCGACAACCATGGAAATCGCTTTGGGACCACAAAACGGTGACTAATAGTCCATGAAACGGGCTGGAATCGACAAAAATCATGAGTGCTGATGACCGACACGTAAACGCACCCGGGGTTCGTTAATCGTGGAAATCACTCCGAGTCCCCAAAACAGTGAGTAATAGTCCAAGAAACGGGCGAGAATCGGTCCAAACTGCGATTGTTGAGGACCAACACGTAAGCGCACCTTGGGGTTTGACAACCATGGAAATTGTTTCTTGACCGCAAAAAGGTGAGTAATAGTCCATGAAACAGGCCAGAATCGACAAAACCCGTGAGTGTTGATGACCAACATGTAAATGAACCCCGGGGTTCGTCAATCATGGAAATTACTCCGGGACCCAAAGCAGTGAGTAATAGTCCAAGAAACGGGCCAGAATCGGCCAAAGTTGCGAGTGTTGATGACCCTCACATAAACGCACCCCAGGGTTCGTTAATCGTGGAAATCACTCTGGGACCCCAAAACAGTGAGTAATAGTCCAGAAACGGGCCAGAATCGGCCAAAACTGTGAGTGTTGATGATCGACACGTAAGCGCACCTTGGGGTTCAACAACTATGGAAATCGCTTCGGGGCCCCAAAACGGTGAGTAATAGTCCAAGAAACGGGCCAGAATCGGCCCAAACTGCGAGTCTTGATGACCAACATGTAAGCACATCTTGGGGTTTGACAACCTTGGAAATCATTTTGGGACCAAAAAACGGTGAGTAATAGTCCACGAAACGGGTCAGAATCGACAAAAACCTCGTGTGTTGATGAGCGACACGTAAATGCACCGAGGGGTTCGTTAATCGTGGAAATCACTCTGGGACCCAAACCAGTGAGTAGTGCACGAAACGGGCCAGAATCGGGCAAAACTGTGAGTGTTCATGACCGACACCTAAACGCACCCCGGGGTTTGTTCATCGTGGAAATCACTCCGGGACCCCAAAACAGTGAGTAGTAGTCCACAAAACGGGCCAGAATCGGCCAAAACTATGAGTGTTGATGACCAACACGTAAATGCACCCAGGGGTTCGTTAATCGTGGAAATCACTCCGAGACCTCAAAACAGTGATTAATAGTCCATGAAACGGGCCAGAATCAATCTAAACTATGAGTGTTGATGACCGACACATAAACGCATTCCGGGGTTCGTTAATCCTGGAAATCACTCTGGGACCCCAAAATAGTGAATATTAGTCTAGGAAACGGGGCAGAATCGGCCCAAACTGCGAGTCTTGACGACCAACACGTAAGCACATCTTGGGGTTCGACAACCATGGAAATCGCTTTGGGACCACAAAACGGTGACTAATAGTCCATGAAACGGGTGAGAATCGACAATAACCGCGAGTGTTTATGACTGACACGTAAACGCACCTAGGGGTTCGTTAGTCATGGAAATCACTCTGGGACCCCAATACAGTGAGTTATTGTCCATGAAACGGGTCAGAATCGGCCAAAACTGTGAGTGTTTATGACCGACATGTAAACGCACCCAGGGAAATGAAATAGATAGAATCTTCTTTGAACAACAACCTCTGCTTAACCACAATTTGCCTATTGAAACTCTAGGAGGTCCTCCTCCACCTAAAGGTGATCCTATGTTTGAATTAAAACAATTGCGAGACACTTTGAAATATGCTTGTCTTGATGAGAAAAAGATATATCCTGTTATTATTAGTGCTAACCTTTTAGAACACGAAGAAGAAAGATTATTGAAAGTTCTAAGGAAGCACAGAGCTGCTATTGGATATACTCTTGATGATCTTAAGGGCATTAGCCCCACTCTATGTCAGCACAAGATTATATGGAACCTTATGCTAAATCCTTTGTTGGTCACCAACGTTGGTTAAATCCTTAGATGAAAGAAGTGGTAAGAACAGAATATTGAAACTTTTGGAAGGAGGTGTAATCTATCCTATAGCTGATAGTAGATGGGTAAGTCTTGTTCATTGTGTCCCTAAGAAGGGAGGTATTACTGTTGTTCCTAATGATAAGAATGAGCTCATTCCACAAAGAATTGTCACATTCTATAGGATAGTAAGTGATTATAGAAAATTAAACAAATCAACTAGAAAAGATCTTTACCCTCTGCATTTTATTGGTCAAATGTTAGAAAGATTATCTAAGCACACACATTTTTGCTTTCTTGATGGATATTCTAATTTTTTACAAATACATGTTTCACAACCTGATCAAGAAAAGACCACTTTTACTTGTCCTTTTGGAACTTATGCCTATAGACGTATGCCTTTTAGTTTATGTAACGCACCTGCTACCTTTCAAAGATGTATGACTGTTTTATTCTCTTATTTTTGTGAAAATATTTGTTGAGGTTTTCATGGATGACTTTTCTGTTTATGGGAAGTCTTTTGATGATTGTTTAAGCAATCTTGATCGAGTTTTGTAGAGATGTGAACAAACAAATCTTGTCTTGAATTGGGAGAAGTGCCACTTTATGGTAAACGAAGGTATTGTTTTGGGCCATAAAATTTCTGAAAGAGGCATTGAAGTGGACCAGGCCAAGGTTGATGCAATTGAGAAAATGCCATGTCCTAAAGATATCAAAG
The DNA here is from genome assembly GCF_018294505.1 of Triticum aestivum. Lineage (NCBI taxonomy): Eukaryota > Viridiplantae > Streptophyta > Magnoliopsida > Poales > Poaceae > Triticum > Triticum aestivum. The sequence continues at coordinate 29,656,313 of NC_057804.1, read as the reverse complement.
GTATTCGTAGTTTCCTTGGTCATGCTGGTTTCTATAGGAGGTTTATCAAAGACTTTTCTAAAATTTCTAGGCCTCTTACGAATCTTTTGCAAAAGGATATTCCCTTTGTGTTTGATGATGATTGCTTGGAAGCCTTTGAAACACTAAAGAAAGCCTTAATTATTGCCCCTATTGTTCAACCACTTGATCGGAACTTGCCTTTTGAGATTATCTGTGATGCTAGTGATTATGTCGTTGGCGTTGTTCTAGGAAAAAGAGTTGATATGAAACTGTATGTTATTCATTATGCCAGTAAAACTCTAGATAGTGCTCAACGAAATTATGCTACTACTGGAAAAAATTCTTTGCAGTGGTCTTTGCTTGTGATAAATTAAGATATTACATTATTGATTCTAAGGTGATTTTTCACACCGATCATGCTGCTATAAAATATCTTATGGAAAAGAAAGATGCTAAAAATAGACTCATTAGGTGGGTTATTCTGCTACAAGAATTTGATTTGCATGTCACTGATACGAAAGCAACAAAGAACCCTGTAGTTGATAACTTATCTAGGCTTGAAAATATTCTTGATAACCCACAACCTATTAATGATAGCTTTCCTGATGAACAATTAGCTGCAATAAATGTCTCTAATAATTCACCTTGGTATGCTGACTATGCTAATTATATTGTTGCTAATTACATACCACCTAGTTTCACATACCAACAACAAAAAAAATTCTTCTATGATTTAAGACATTACTTTTGGAATGACCCACATCTTTATAAAGAAGGAGTAGATGGTATTATTAGACATTGTGTACCTGAGCATGAACAGGAACAAATCATATGGAGATGTCACTTCGAGGCTTATGGAGGACATCACGCAGGAGACAGAACCGCTCATAAGGTATTGCAATCTGGTTTTTATTGGCCTACTCTCTTCAAGGATGCCCGTAAGTTTGTCTCATCTTGTGATGAATGTCAAAGAATAGGTAATATCAGTAAGTGTCAAGAAATGCCTACGAATTATTCACTTGCTGTTGAACCATTTGATGTTTGGGGATTTGCTTTCATGGGACCTTTTCCTTCCTCTAATGGGTATACACATATTTTGGTTGTTGTTGATTATGTTACTAAGTGGGTAGAAGCTATTCCAACCAGTAGTGCTGATCACAACACCTCTATTAAAATGCTTAAGGAAGTTATTTTCCAGAGGTTTGGAGTCCCTAGATATTTAATGATTGATGGTGGTTCACACTTTATTCATGGTGTTTTCCGTAAAATGCTTGCTAAGTATGATGTCAACCATAAAATTGCATCACCTTATCATCCTTAGTCTAGTGGTCAAGTTGAACTTAGCAATAGAGAAATAAAACTAATCTTACAAAATACTGTCAATAGGTCCCAGAAGAATTGGTCTAAGAAATTAGATGATGCACTTTGGGCTTATAGAACGACATATAAAAATCCTATGGGTATGTCTCCATATAAAATGGTTTATGGAAAAGCTTGTCATTTGCCTCTTGAGTTAGAACATAAAGCATATTGGGCAATTAAAGAACTCAATTATGATTTCAAACTAGCTAGTGAAAAGAGGTTATTTGATATCAGCTCATTAGATGAATGCAGAACCCAGGCTTATGAAAATGCAAAGTTATTCAAAGAAAAACTTAAAAGATGGCATGACAAAAGAATCCAAAAGTGTGAGTTCAAAGTTGGAGAATATGTTCTTTTGTACAACTCTTGTTTCAGATTCTTTGCAGGAAAACTCCGCTCCAAATGGGAAGGACCTTATGTCATTGAGGAGGTCTATCGATCTGTAGCTATCAAAATAAATAATGCCGAAGGTACTAACCCGAAGGTTGTCAATGGGCAACAAATAAAACACTATATATTATGTATGCCCATTAATGTTGAAAGCAGTGTCATCCAAACTTTGACACCAAAGAACACATAAAGGAAACCTTCCGGAACACCACAAAATCATGAAAAAAGGGAGGTACATGATACGGTAAGTAAACGGACTTCAAAAAATCCGCAAAAATATTTTCAGTTTTGGAATATTTAAAAAAATTAGGAAAATAAGAAACTTCCAGGAATGTGACCCTGGTGGGCACGATACACCAGGGCATGCCTGGCATGCTAGGCGCGCCCCACCTCAGGTACTTTCCGGACTCCGTTTTTCTTCCGTTCTGCTTGTTCCCCAAGATAAAAAAATCTTTATATACCTCCCGAACCTGTTGACCTCTGTATCACAGAGAAATCTCCCATTTTCTTTCTCTCGCTATTTCTCTGTCAGATCTGCTGAGCCACGCACCATGTCTTCTTCTTATTCTAACCATATGGAAGAGGATGCTTGGTTTATGAAGATCAAGTTGAAGAGGTAAGACCCCGTTGGAGCAGCTAAGGAGGACAAGAGCAATAAGGCCACTGGAGATCAAGTGCCGATTGTCGAGCAAGCCTTGCCTGCCGTTGAGGAAGAGGAAGAGGAAGATATCCTTAAACCCTACTATGCTCATGTTACCCCCACTGAGATTGCAGCCTTCAGGATCATTGAAACGGTTCGTATATAAAATAAGTATCTAACTCGTGAAAATATTCTGCATCTGGAGCACATCGCTTCCCTTCGGAGCATCATCTGAAGATTGGAGAGTCTCTTGGTCCTTAAGGATCGGATCGCTTCTACATCACCACCACCTCCTTCTTCACCACCAAAACAAAACTGAGTATCTGGTATTGGCACTCCCCTTGGCTTTCGCCAAGCTTGGGGGAGGTCCCCCGGTATCGTATCATCTCCACTATCTTTTGCCTTTACTTTCTTAGTTTGGTACATGGTTATATTTTGCTATTAGATGAATAAAAGTTTAGTTCTATCTTTTCTTTTCAAGAGTTTGCTTAGTGATCAATCCTTGTAATCGTGTGCGCTATATATAATAAAGTTTAGTTTGAGTTTTGTCTTATTTACTTTCCTGTTTCAATAGAAAGAAAGGAAATAAATGAAAAAGGTCATATGCTAATCTTATGGTAAGTGATGGCATTACACAAGGGAAAGTGTAGGTAGTAAATTTTATTGTAGATTGACAAACATAGCATTGGTCAATGATGCAACTCATGAAAGAATTAATAAGGGAAGAGAAGATTCACATACAAATACACTATCCTAGAAATCTTTTGTGATTGTGAGCACCCATCAAAATATTTTATGCCAAAATTGTTTACGTTGGACAAGCAAGACAACATAATGATTTGTGTTTGTTCATATTCACATAGAAGTTATATTGTCATAGATCCTTCAACATGTGGTGCTTGCCCCTATCTTTGCTAGCCAAAAACTTCGCACTAAGTAGAGATACTACTTGTGCATCCAAAACCCTTAAACACAAATCTTGTTTGAGAGTCCACCATACCTACCTATGGATTGAGTAAGATCCTTCAAGTAAGTTGTCATCGTTGCAAAAAGGGCAATAAATATTGCTCCTAAAAATGTGAGATCATTTAGTGTAAGGGAAAATTGAGCGTTGTACGAACTTGTGATGGTGAAGAATAAAAGCGATAGACTGCATAATAAAGGTTACCATCACAAGGGGAAATATTATGTGACGTTCTCTTGCACTAAGGGGTTGAGCATACAAACAAAAAGTGCATGGCAACCTCTACTTCCCTCTGCAAAGGGCCTATCTTTGACTTTCATGTATTTACTTTCATGCAAGAGTCAAAGTTTTTCTCTCTATTCCTTTTTATTTTCTCCTTTGGCAAGAATCATGTGGTGAGGAAAGATCTAGGTACATATATCCAGTTGAATATGAGTAGCATGAGTTATTGTTGTTGACATCACCCTTGAGGTGAATGTGTTGGGAGGCGAAACTATAAGCCCCTATCTTTCTATGTGTCCAGTTGAAACGTTTTGCTCATGTGTACGCGGTGGGTGTTAGCAATCATAGAAGAATAAATGATGGTTGAGTATGTGGACTTGCCTAAAGGCTCCAATACGTGACCCTTCCTGAAAAGATGATGAATTGTAGTTGCAAAGTTCATTGAGAACATAGTTTGTTGGTCTCCAATAGAGTTTATGCCTTATACTTCGATGTTGTGATGAATTGTCACTTGTTCATGAGAAGATCTATGATAAAAGCTTTATGTTAAAGTTTGTTTCTGTTCTAATAAGTTATATGATGCTGCTATGACCGTATTTTTGTTTTTATCGACACCTCTCTCTCTAAGCATCTGGACATGTTTTTCGATTTCGGTTTTCGCTTGAGGACAAGGAAGGTCTAAGCTTGGGGGAGTTGATATGTCCATTTTGCATCATGTTTTTCCTACTGTTATTTATGTTTTTTACTGTATAATAATACTTTTTGGAGTAATTCTAATGCCTTTTATCTCATAATATGCAAGGTATACACAAAGGGGGAGAATTCTGGCAGCTCGAAATCTGGACCTGAAAAACCTACGACAAGCTACCTATTCTGCACAACTCCAAATGAGCTGAAACTTCACGAGGATTTTTATGGAATATTTAATAAATATTGAAGCAAATAAGTACCATAGGGGGGACACCAGGTGGGCACAACCCACCTGGGCGCGCTAGGAGGCCCAGGCGTGCCCTGGTGGGTGTTGCCCCCTCGGCCCACCTCTGGTGCCCGTCTTTTGGTATATAAGTCATTTTGACCTAAAATAACTCGGAGGAGTACTTTCGGGATGAAGCGCCACCGTCTCGAGGCGGAACTTGGGCAGGAGCACTTTTGCCCTCCAGCGGAGCAATTCCGCCGGGGGAACTTCCCTCCCAGAGGGGGAAATCATCATCATCATCATCACCAACAACTCTCCCATCTTAGGGAGGGCTATCTTCATCAACATCTTCAACATCACCAACTCCTCTCAAACCCTAGTTCATATCTTGTGTTCAACCTTTGCATAGGAACGATAGATTGGTGCTTGTGGGTGACTAGTAGTGTTGATTACATCTTGTAGTTGATTACTATATGGTTTATTTGGTGGAAGATTATATGTTCAGATCCATTATGCTATTTAATACCCATCTGATCTTGAGCATGATTATCATTTGTGAGTAGTTACTTTCGTTCTTCGGGACATGGGAGAAATCATGTTGCAAGTAATCATGTGAACTTGATATGTGTTCGATATTTTGATGATATGTATGTTGTGATTCCCTCAGTGGTGTCATGTGTGTTGGGTTCTACGGTAGGGTGCGTCGACTGCAAATTTAAATTTTCCTATGTGCAGAACATCCAGTAACATGCTAAGTGAGATGGATCACAGATCGTTACCACTAGACGCGCAGTGCCGTGCAGCGGAAGAAGAGTCGGGGCAGTGCGCCCGCATGGTTCGTCACCTCCTCGTCCAATCTCCCATGAACAGCCGATCTTCGGATCCCTCATACAGGTTCACCATAGCAGCGTAAGTGCACCGCCTCTAACGGTATCCGCACATGCAGGAGGAACGTCGTGCAGCGGACTGCTAGGTCCGATCACACAACCGGTGGCGAGTGGAGGTGTCTATTCGCAACACATTAATGACCCACAAGTGTAGGGGATCTATCATAGTCCTTCCGATAAGTAGGAGTGTCGAACCCAACGAGGAGCAGAAGGAAATGACAAGCGGTTTTCAATAAGGTATTCTCTCCAAGCACTGAAATTGTAGGTAACAGATAGTTTTGTGATAAGATAATTTGTAACGGGTAACAAGCACTGAAAGTAAATAAGGTGCAGCAAGGTGGCACAATCCTTTTTGTAGCAAAGGACAAGCCTGGACAAGTTCTTATAATGAGAAAAGTGCTCCCGAGGACACATGGGAATTATCATCAAGCTAGTTTTCATCACGTTCATATGATTCGTGTTCGTTACTTTGATAATTTGGTATGTGGGTGGACCGGTGCTTGGGTACTAGCCTTTCTTGGACAAGCATCCCACTTATGATTAACCCCTATTGCAAGCATCCGCAACTACAAAATAAGTATTAAGGTAAACCTAACCATAGCATGAAACATATGGATCCAAATCAGCCCCTTATGAAGCAACTTATAAACTAGGGTTTAAGCTTCTGACACTCTAGCAACCCATCATATACTTATTACTTCCCAATGCCTTCCTCTAGGCCCAAATAATGGTGAAGTGTCATGTAGTCGACGTTCACATAACACCACTAGAGGAGAGACAACATACATCTCATCAAAATATCGAACGAATACAAAATTCACATGACTACTAATAGCAAGACTTCACCCATGTCCTCAGGAACAAACATAACTACTCACAAAGCATATTCATGTTCATGATCAGAGGAGTATTAATATGCATTAAGGATCTGAACATATGATCTTCCACCAAATAAACCAACTAGCATCAACTACCAGGAGTAATCAATACTACTAGCAACCTACATGTACCAATCTGAGGTTTTGGTACAAAGATTGGATACAAGAGATGAACTAGGGTTTGAGAGGAGATGGTGCTGGTGAATATGTTGATGGAGATTGACCCCCTCCCGATGATAGGATCGTTGGTGATGATGATGGTGATGATTTCCCCCTCCCGGAGGGAAGTTTCCCTGGTAGAACAGCTCCACCGGAGCCATAGATTGGTTCGACCAAGGTTCTGCCTCGTGGCGGCGGAGTTTCATCCCGTAAGCTTGCTTATGATTTTTTTTCCAGGGTAAAAGACTTCATATAGCAGAAGATGGGCACCGGAGGGCTGCCAGGTGGCCCATGAGGCAGGGGGCACGCCCAGGGGGGTAGGGCACGCCCCCCACCCTCGTGGATGGTGGGTGTCCCCCCTCAGGTATTTCTTCCGCTGAATATTTTTTATTAATTCCCAAAATGACTTTCATGGAGTTTTAGGACTTTTGGAGTTGTGCAGAATAGGTCTCCAATATTTGCGCCTTTTCCAGCCTAGAATCCCAACTGCCGACACTCTCTGTCTTCATGTAAACCTTGTAAAATAAGAGAGAATAGCCATAAGTATTGTAACATAACGTGTAATAGCATCCCAGAATGCACAAATATCGATATAAAAGCATGGTGCAAAATGGACGCATCAACTCCCCCAAGCTTAGACCTTGCTTGTCCTCAAGAGGAAGCCAATATCAAAAAATATGTCCACATGTTTAGAGATAGAGGTGCCAATAAAATAAAATACGGACATGAGGGCATCATGATCATTCTTATAACAACAACATAAATATATTTTGTCATATGATTTCTTATGCTCAAGTAACAATGTATTCACAATGTCAAGTATTATTCAAAAACTTCATTTAGAACTGACAAACTATAATCTCAGTCATTTAAGCAATTGCAATTTATCATAACATAGGAAAGAGTCAACATAAGAGCTTTTCAGCAAGCCCACATACTCAGCAATCATTTAATCTTTCACAATTGCTAACACTCACGCAATACTTATGGTTATGGAGTTTTAATCGGACAAAGAGAAAGATAGGGGCTTATAGTGTTGCCTCCCAACCTTTTACCTCAAGGGTAATGTCAACAATAATAGTTCATGCTAACTTACATCCAACTGGATATATATATCAGGATCTTTCCAACACGAGGTGCTTGCCAAAGGATAAAATGTAAAAAGGAAAGGTGGAGATCACCTTGACACTTGCATAATGTAAAATACATAAAGTAAAAGATAGGCCCTTCGCATAGGGAAGCAGAGGTTGTCATGTGCTTTTATGGTTGGGTGCACGAAATCTTAATGCAAAAGAATGTCACTTTATATTGCCACTTGTGATATGAACCTTTATTATGCAGTATGTCGCTTTTATTACTTCCATATCACAAGATCGTATAAAGCTTATTTTCTCCGCACTAATAAGTCATACATATTTAGAGAGCAATTTTTATTGCATGCAACATGACAACTTACTTGAAGGATCTTACTCAATCCATAGGTAGATATGGTGGACTCTCATGGAAAAACTGGGTTTAAGGATATTTGGAAGCAGAAGTAGTATCTCTACTTGGTGCAAGGAATCTGGCTAGCATGAGGGGGAAAGGCAAGCTCAACATGTTGGACGATCCATGACAATATACCTTAACTAAGATGTGAGAAAACATAACCCATTACTTTGTCTTCCTTGTCCGACGTCAACTCTTTAGCATGTCATACTTTAATGAGTGCTCACAATCATAAAAGATGTACAAGATAGTGTAATTATATGTGAGAACCTCTTTCTTTATTACTTCCTATTAATTACAACGATGACCAAAACTACGTTTGCCAACTCTCAACAACTTTTAGTCATCATACTCTTTATTTGTGAAGTCATTACTCTCCTTATGATCTCTTTATTTCTTTTTACTCTTTTATGCACTTAAGATCATAGCAAGATAGCAAAGCCCTTGACTCAACACTAATCTTTATTATATATAGCTCACGGACTCGATTACATAGAGGGATCACAAAGCAAAACTCAAAACTAATTCATACCAAAACTTTATTCTACTAGATCAAGATATTACCAAAAGGATCGAACTAATTAAAACAGTAAAGATAGGAGTGTGATGGTGATACAATACCGGGTCAACTCCCCCAAGCTTGGCAGTTGCCAAGGGGAGTGCCCATACCCATGTGATTATGTCCTCGGAGGTGGTGATGATGATGGATAGTCGCACATCGAGCGTAGGAGCTCTTCCAATTTGCGGATAATGCCCTTGAGTGCGACGTTGTGATCCTTCAACAAAATATTTTCCTGTGTGAGATACTTGTTTTGTATGCGAGCTAACTCAATCATCTTGAAAGCTTCAATCTCAGTTGGGGTAAAGAGGTTATGAAGAGGTTGAAGGATGTTTTATTCTTCTGCTATCGGAGCTTGATCCTCCATGGCCTTCTTGATCCCCTCATGCTTGTTGATCTCCCGGGGTTCTTATCTCTTCAACTCTATGTTCAATAGCCAAGCATCCTTGTCTTCATTGTTGGAGGAGGGTGATGTCATGATGCATGGCCTTGACAAATCTGACAGAAAACAGCTCGAAACAAAGACAGAGGATATTTGAATGATACGGTGGTCAAAACCTTCGGGAGATTATATAATGAATTTTTACCGACCAAAAGAAGTAACATGCAAGAAAACGGAGTCCGGAGAGCACACGAGGTGCCCGCAAGGCAGGGGGCGCGCCCAGGGGGGTAGGGCATGCCCTCCACCCTCGTGGATGCCTCATGTCCTTCCCGGACTACTTCTTATTTTCCTATTTTACTAAATATTCCAAAACGGAGAAAAATTGCTATTAGAACCATTTTGGAGTCGGTTTACTTACCGTACCACATACCTATTCCTTTTCGGAGTCTGAAATGTTCTGGAAAGTGTCCCTTGTGTATTCCTACGGGGTTATGGTTTCAATAACATTAGTTTCAACATTTATAGGATTACCTGAGATATAATTTTTGATTCTTTGACCGTTCACCACCTTTGGATTTGTGCCTTCGAAGTTGTTGATTTTTATGGCACCAGAACGATAGACCTCCTCGATAACATAAGGGCCTTCCCATTTAGAGAGAAGTTTTCCTACAAAAAATATTAAACAAGAGTTGAAAAGCAAAACATAATCACCTACATTAAACTCACGCTTTTGTATACTTTTGTCATGCCATCTTTTAACTTTTTCTTTGAACAGTTTGGCATTCTCATAGGCTTGAGTCCTCCATTCATCAAGTGAGCTAATGTCAAATAACCTCTTCTCACCAGCAAGTTTGAAATCATAATTGAGCTCTTTAATGGCCCAATATGCCTTATGTTCAAGTTCGAGAGGTAAGTGACATGCTTTTCCATAAACCATTTTATACGGAGACATACCCATTGGATTCTTATATGCAGTTCTATATGCCCATAATGCACCATTAAGTTTCTTGGACCAATTCTTTTTAGATCTATTAATAATATTTTGCAAGATTAATTTAAGCTCTCTATTACTCAATTCTACTTGACCACTAGACTTTGGGTGATATGGAGATGCAATTCTATGATTAACATCATACTTAGCAAGCATTTTATGAAAAGCACCATAAATGAAATGTGAACCACTCAGTCATTAAGTATCTAGGGACTCCAAACCTCAGAAAAATAACTTCTTTAAGCACCTTAATAGAGGTGTTATGATCAACACTACTAGTTGGAATAGCTTCTACCCACTTAGTAACGTAATCAACAGCAACTAAAATATGTGTATACCCATTAGAGGCAGGAAACGGTCCCATATAATCAAAGCCCCAAACATCAAATGGTTCAATAACAAGAGAATAATTCATAGGCATTTATTGACATCTACTAATATTACCAATTCTTTGACATTCATCACAAGACAAGACAAACTTACGAGCATCTTTGAAGAGAGTAGGCCAATAAAAACCGGATTGCAATACCTTATGTGCAGTTCTATCTCCAGTGTGGTGTCCTCCATACGTGTGACGCCCCCGATTCAGTCGTACACTAATCATACACGCAAATGTGTACGATCAAGATCAGGGACTCACGGGAAGATATCACAACACAACTCTAGACACAAATAAAATAATACAAGCTTTATATTACAAGCTAGGGGCCTCGAGGGCTCGAATACAAGCTCGATACACAAGAGTCAGCGGAAGCAACATTATCTGAGTACAGACGTAAGTTAAACAAGGATGCCTTAAGAAGGCTAGCACAAAAGCAATACGATCGAAGAGGCAAGGCCTCCTGCCTGGGACCTCCTAACTACTCCTGGTCGTCGGCGGTCTTCACGTAGTAGCATCCATCGGCGGTGACCTCTGGCTCCAAGGATCCACCATCTGGTTGCATCAACCGGAAAGAAGAAATAGGGGGAAAAGGGGTAGCAAAGCAACCGTGAGTACTCATCCAAAGTACTCGCAAGCATCAGATCTATACTAAGTATGCACTGGTATCAAATGGAAGGTTTGTATCTGTGGACTGAACTATATAATGCCAAAATAGAGGGGGAAAGGCCTAGCCTATCAAACACTAGCATCTTCACGCAGCTCCGAGCATCTTGCAGCATGTAGAAGAGTAAAGAATAGCAGTTTATAATATTTAACAAGCATGTTGTAACATTAATGCCCAGAGATCCTTCCTCGACTGCCTGCGAGAAAGCAATCCCGGAGCCACATATCTCAAGTATCCATTTGTAGTTGTATAAGATCAGGATATAAGTCTGAACGTCCGTTACCGTGGACACGGCTATTAATAGATAATCTTCCCTGCAGGGGTGCACCACGTTTGCCAACACGCTCAATCACGTTGGCCGGACACACCTTTCTAGGGTCAATGCCCGGCCTCAGAAGATCAACACGTTGCAGCCCTACCTAGGCTCAGCAAAGAGGTCCCCGTCGGTCTACATCCTAAGCACTCCGGGGTCTGGGCCCATCGCCCGTTGCACTCCGGGTCATTGCGAGCAGGGTAGACCAGGATCCACCACTACAGGATGGTGCCGACCCAGCCGTGCCACACTGCTGAACTAGACGTCTGACAAAGCTTCGGCTGATAATGCGACGTCGAGGCCCATAACTATTCTCACATGGTGGTTGGTGCGTAAAGGCCAGAGGCCAACCCAGAACAAATACCCAAACCATAGTGTATTATTAGCTTGCGGAGACGAGCAGAGACTCACGATCGAAAGTGACCCCGTCGCCCCGTCTCGTGGACTTACGACAAGGGCCTAGAATGCTCGGCCGTGCCACGTAACCATCTTGCGGGTGCTCTCCGGGCCCGCCCGACTTTCACCAAGGTCCCAAGTAAAGTCAAGGTAACCGTGTGTCCAAACATCAAGAGGAAAACCCGAGGAATCACCCCCGGTGGATTCCACTCAATGTAATCATCAAGGTGAACGTAAGAGGGACCACCCTCGAGGTTCACACTTGAGGTGTTGAACGACAGAGCTGTATCGGGAATGGTGAAAGAGGAAATCACCCTCGATGACCATGACCGAATAGCTACACTACAGAATTATCATCAGGAGTGCGTTATGAGGGATCACCCTCGGCACTCGATAGTAGCTCTGCAAAGTCGAGCAACTAAAGGGGCGTGATGTGATGTGAGGTGTCGGGCTCTGGTTGTCGATCACGTCGATCGAGGCGTCGATGATGAAGCAGGGGCAACAAGGACAAGTGGGGGTCACTAATGGATCACTAGCCAACCTATACTAAGCAGTTTAGGATAAGCAAGTAGGTAACAATAAGCAGGTACAAAAGCAGGCTATGCATCAGAATAGGAGCAAACAATAACAGTAGCAAAATCTAATGCAAGCATGAGAGTATAGAATGGGCGATATCGTGATGATCAAAGGGAGGGGCTTGCCTGGTTGCTCAGACAAGAAGGAGGGTCGTCATCGACGTAGTCGATCTCAGCGGCATCAGCAGCGGTCTCCGGGTCTACCGGAGAGAAGAGGGGGAAGAAAAAGTAAATACATGCAAACATATGCACAACGTGATTATAAGCGGCGCTAGAGGTGTTCTAACGCAGTGCTAGGCGTTACTGGCGAAGGGGGGAAACATCCGGGAAAGTTTTCCCGGTTCCGGACGTTTGTGAGACAAATTAATCAGAGGGGAAAGTTTGCAGGTTCGCTATGCTAGAGACGTGTGGCAGACGAACGGACCGCTTATCCGGATTTGTCTCGTCGTTCTGAGCAACTTTCATGTACAAAGTTTTTCGATCCGAGATACGATTAATTTACTATGATTTTTCAAAGTTTTTAAACAAAATTATGAAATTATTTTAATTCGAAAATAAAAGCTAAATTGCTAGGCGCACCCAGTAGAGTGTACACAAAAGTGTACTCAGTGGCTGACAGGTGGGCCAGGAGGACCCAGTTGACCAGTCAACGTTTGACTGGTCAACAGGGGTGGGACCCCCCTGTCATTGAATGTTTGTCTACTCTAACAGTTTAGTTAACTAAACTATGTGCTTAGGCTAATTAAGTTTAATTAATTAAGTTAATTAACCGCTTAACTAATTAATTAATTGTTTTTATTAAAATGTATTTTTTAAGGGTTGGATTAGTTAAGCTATGGGTCCCACTTGTCATAGGACTAGGGTTAGATTAATTAGCACCATTAGTGGCTTAACGATGTGCCCACGTCAGCACTTCACGGCAGCTAACCGCCTATGCTAAACAGGGGCGACGGAGCTCGTCGACCGGCCATCTCCGGCGACGACTGGAGCTGTGGGTGGGCTCGGCAGGCGCATCGTGACAAGGTGCACCGGATGGTGGCCGTGGTGGCTGCTGGAGGTGGGCTACAGGGGCGCCGGCGTTGAGCGGAGCAGCGCAGGGCTCAGCCTTGCAGCGGGCGTGCCGAGCGTAGGGAGCAGGGCACGGCCGCGGGGAGCGACGGGCGTGAGCGGGCGCCAGCGAGCGCGAGGCCAGAACATCCCAGGGGCCAGGGAGTGCGACGGCGCAGCAGAGGGGCCGCGTCGACCGCGAGCTCGCGGTGAGCTCGGACATGGGGAATTCGCGGGCGAACGGAAGCACAGGGGGTCAGGGGAGGAAGGGAAGCTCACGGGGCCCTGTAGTCGTGCGAAAGCGAGCTCGGGGAGGGCTTGCCGCAGTCGGAATCGTTGGCGAGGTCGACAACGTTCGAGGAGGAAGAAGACGGCGTGGTGGTGATGTAGTGGTTCCGGCGTGGTCTCGTGTGTGAGGGAGACGTAGTGGTCGACGCAGGATCTCCAGGACCTGTCAGAGGGGCGCGGGGACGATGGTGGCCACGGCGAAGCAAGGTTGTCAGAGACGGGCACGCAAGCCCTTCCTCCAGATCGGCAGAGGGGGAAAGGTGGATCTGGGCGAGAGGGGTGAGGTGAGTGGGGAGGTGGGGAGACCGAGGAGGCGCGGGGGGGCGCCTTATCCCCTCCCAGCATTGGCGCCGGCGAGGTGGTCGGGGGCAACCCGCCCCTGTAGCGACCCGATCGCGTGAACAGGGAGAGGGGAGGGATCGCCAGGGTGGGCCGGCTGGGTTGGCCAATTGCCCGATGGCCAAAAGCACAGGGGGGTTTCTCCCTTTCCTTTTTTTAACAGAAAAATGCTATGCAATATTTCAGTTGCCAAAAGGAGTTCTGTAAAATTGTGGGACTTGGCCAAATAAATACATTATAATATTTGGCACCTTCCATAAAAAGTTTGGGAGGAGTTTGAATTGATTTGGATTTTTCACAAATGGAAAAGCATTTAAAATGTTGATTTGGAACTACTTTAATTCCCAGGGGAAATTAGCTATCTCAAATGATGATGAAACACTCATGACATTTAGTTAGTGAATATTTGCAATCCAATGAACATTTTTTCTTTACTGTTTGGAGAAATAATTTATTTGACTTTATTTTAAAACTCGAATTTTGAACCGTTTTGAATCTAAACGAGATTAGCAACAGTAAAATGATGACGTGGCATCATTAGCCGACAATTACTGTAGCTTAATTATCCGGGCGTCACAATATGCCTCGGAGTGACACTTGCGTAAGATCTGTTCCCCTTCATGCTCAGGTACACAACGTCTAATAACACCATCTACTCCTTTATAAAGGTGCGGGTCATCCTAGAAGTAATGTCTTAAATTATAGAAGAACTTTTTCTTTTGCTGGTACGTGAAACTAGGTGGTATGAATTTAGCAATAATGTAATTAGCATAATCAGCATACCATGGAGCAGTACGAGAAGCATTTATGATAGCTAATTATTCATCAGGAAAGCTATCATTAATAGGTAGTGGGTCATCAAGAACATTCTCTAACCTAGACAAGTTGTCTTCAACGGGGTTCTCAGCTCCCTTTCTATCAATAATATGCTAATCAAATTCTTGTATCAAGAGAACCCATCTAATAAGTCTAGGTTTAGCATCTTTATTTTCCATAATATATTTAACAGCGGCATGATCAGTGTGTACAGTTACTTTAGAATCAACAATATAAGGTCTGAACTTATCACAAGCAAATACAACTGCTAAGAATTCTTTTTTAGTAGTAGCATAATTTCTCTGAGCAGTGTCTAGAGTTTTACTAGCATATTGAATAACATTTAGTTTCTTATCAACTCTTTGTCCTATAACAGCACCTATAGCATAATCGCTAGCATCACACATAATTTCAAATGGTCAATTCCAATCAGGTGGCTGGACAATAGGTGCGGAAATCAAAGCTTTCTTAAGTATTTCAAATTCTTCTACACAATCATCATCAAAGACAAAAGGAATATCTTTTTGCAATAGATTAGTCAGAGGCCTAGAGCTTTTAGAAACGTCCTTAATGAACCTCCTATAAAAACTGGCATGACCAAGGAAACTTCTTATACCTTTAATGTCCTTGGGACATGGCATCTTTTCAATAGCATCAACCTTAGCTTTATCAACTTCAATACCTTTCTCGGAAATTTTATGCCCCAAGACAATGCCTTCATTAACCATGAAGTGGCACTTTTCCCAATTCAAGATGAGACTAGTATCTTCACATCTCTACAAAACTCGATCAAGGTTGCTCAAGCAATCATCAAAAGAGGATCCATAAACGGAGAAATCATCCATGAATACATCACAAATCTTTTCACAGAAGTCAGAGAATATAGCCATCCTGCATCTTTGAAAGGTAGTAGGTGCATTACATAAACCAAAAGGCATACGTCTATAAGCAAAGGTACTAAAAGGGCAAGTAAAAGTGGTCTTTTCTTGATCCTCAGCTGACACAGGTATTTGAGATAAACCAGAGTAACCATCTAGAAAGGAAAAATGTGTATGTTTGGATAGTCTTTCTAGCATTTGACAATAAAAGGTAAAGGGTAATGATCTTTCTTAGTAGCTTTATTTAATTTGCGGAAATCAATTACCATCCTATAACCTGTAATAATTCTTTGCGGGATTAATTCATCTTTATCATTAGGAACAATAGTAATACCTCCCTTCTTAGGGACACAATGGACAGGACTTACCCATTGACTATCAGCAACGGGATAAATTATACCTGCCTCGAGGAGCTTTAGTATTTCCTTTCTCACCACTTCTTTCATCTTAGGATTTAATCATCGTTGGTGATCAATAACTGGTTTGGCGTCTTCCTCCAATTTTATTTTGTGTTGGCATAGAGTGGGACTAATGCCCATAAGATCATCAAGAGTATATCCAATAGCAACATGATGCTTCTTCAGAGTTTTCAATAATCTTTCTTCTTCCTGCTCTGAAAGGTTAGCACTAATAATAACAGGATATATCTTCTTTTCATCAAGGTAAGCACATTTAAGAGTATCAGGTAATGGTTTAATCTCGAACACGGAATCACCCTTGGGTGGTGGAGGATCCCCTAGGATTTCAACAGGCAAGTTGTATTTCAAAATAGGTCCCTATTTAAAGAATACTTCATCTATTTCCCTTCTGTCATTCATAAACATATCATTTTCAAGGTCTAGCAAATATTGTTATAAAGGATCAGTAGGAGGCACGGCAATAGAAGCAAGACCAATAATTTCATCCTTACTAGGCAATTCTTTATCATGGGGTTGTCTACGAAATTTAGCAAAATTAAACTCATGAGACATATCTCCCAAACCAATTGTAACAACATCCTTTTCGCAATCTATCTTAGCATTAACAGTGTTCAAGAAGGGTCTACCAAATATGATGGGACAAAAGTCATCTTGTGGGGAACCAAGAACAAGAAAATCAGCAGGATAGTTAACCTTTCCACACAAGGCTTCAACATCTCTAACAATCCCAATTGGTGAAATAGTATCTCTATTGGCAAGCTTAATTGTAACATCAATTTCTTCTACCTCAGCAAGTGCAATATCATGCATAATTTCTTCATATAAGGAATAAGGTATTGCACCAGCACTAGCACCCATATCACATAAGCCATGATAACTATGATCTCCTATTTTAACAGAAATAACAGGCATGCCTACAACGGGTCTATGTTTCTTAGCATCAGGTCTAGCAATTCTAGTAGCTTGATCACAGAAATAAATAACATGCCCATCAATATTATCAGCCAAGAGATCTTTAACCATAGCAATACTATGTTCGACTTTAATTTGCTCAGGAGGTGTATATGTTCTAGTATTGCTCTTACGAACCACAGTTGAAGCTTTAGCATTATCCTTCATCCTAATAGGGAAAGGTGTTTTCTCGATATAAGTAGTAGAAACAATAGGATCATCATAAGTGATAGTCTTTTCTTCAACTGTAATAGGTGAAACTACTTTTACTTCAGTGGGAGGATTATATTTAAACCACTTCTCCTTAGGGAGATCAACATGAGTAGCAAATGATTCACAAAAAGAAGCTACTATCTCAGAGTCAAGTCCATATTTAGTGCTAAATCCACGAAAAGCATCGGTATCCATAAAAGATTTAACACAATCAAACTTAGGTGTCATACCTGACTCCTTACCATCGTCGGAATCCCATTCTTCAGAGTTGCATTTAATTCTTTCCAATAAATCTCATTTGAATTCAATAGTCTTCATCATAAAAGACCCATCACAAGAAGTATCTAGCATGGTGCGATTGTTGAGAGAGAGGTGAGAATAAAAGTTTTGAATAATCATTTCTCTTGAGAGCTCATGATTGGGGCATGAATATAACATTGACTTAAGCCTCCCCCAAGCTTGAGCGATGCTTTCTCCTTCGTGAGGCCAAAAGTTATATATATAATTACGATCACGATGAACAAGATGCATAGGATAAAACTTCTAGTGAAATTCCAATTTCAATCATTTATAGTCCCAGGATCCCATATCATCACATAGCCTATACCATGTCAATGCATCTCCCTTCAAATATAAAGAGAAGACCTTCTTCTTGATAACATCATCGGGCATACCTGCAAGCTTAAATAATCCACAAACTTCATCCACATAGATAAGGTGTAAATCGGGATGCAATGTTCCATCTCCTGCAAACGGATTAGCTAGCGGTTTCTCTACCATACCCGAAGGAATTTCAAAGCAAACATTTTCAGTAGGTTCAGTAGGTTGAGGAGCAACTCTTTGCTCTACTGGTCGGGGTGAAGATACCCCGAACAAGCCTCTCAAAGGATTAGTTTCCATAGTAAAAAGTGACAGTAAATTTCAGCACACTATATAATTTTGTCCTTACCAAGTTCCTCTTACCAAAGGCGCTTCACTCCCCGGCAACGGCGCCAGAAAAGAGTCTTGATGATCCACAAGTGTAGGGGATCTATTGTAGTCCTTTCGATAAGTAAGAGTGTCGAACCCAACGAGGAGCAGAAGGAAATGACAAGCAGTTTTCAATAAGGTATTCTCTGCAAGCACTGAAATTGTAGGTAACAAATAGTTTTGTGATAAGATAATTTGTAATGGGTAACAAGAAATGAAAGTAAATAAGGTGCAGAAAGGTGTCCCAATCCTTTTTGTAGCAAAGGACAAGCCTAGACAAGTTCTTATAATGAGAAAAGCGCTCCCGAGGACACATGGGAATTATCGTCAAGCTAGTTTTCATCACGTTCATATGACTCGCGTTTGTTACTTTGATAATTTGATATGTGGGTGGACCAGTGCTTGGGTACTGCCCTTTCTTGGAAAAGCATACCACTTATGATTAACCCCTATTGCGAGCATCCTCAACTACAAAAGAAGTATTAAGGTAAACCTAACCATAGCATGAAACATATGGATCCAAATCAGCCCCTTATGAAGCAACTTATAAACTAGGGTTTAAGCTTTTGTCACTCTAGCAACCCATCATCTACTTATTACTTTCCAATGCCTTCCTCTAGGCCCAAATAATGGTGAAGTGTCATGTAGTCGACATTCACATAACACCACTGAGAGACAACATACATCTCATCAAAATATCAAACGAATACCAAATTCACATGACTACTAATAGCAAGACTTCACCCATGTCCTCAGGAACAAACGTAACTACTCACAAAGCATATCCATGTTGATGATCAGAGGAGTATTAATATGCATTAAGGATCTGAACATATGATATTCCACCAAATAAACCAACTAGCATCAACTACCATGAGTAATCAACACTACTAGCACCCCACAAGTATCAATCTGAGGTTTTGGTACAAAGATTGGATACAAGAGATGAACTAGGGTTTTAGAGGAGTTGGTGCTGGTGAAGATGTTGACGGAGATTGACCCCCTCCCGGTGAGAGGATCGTTGGCGATGATGATGGTGATGGTTTCCCCCTCCAGGAGGGAAGTTTCCCCGGCAGAACAGCTCTGCCGAAGCCCTAGATTGGTTCCGCCAAGGTTCCGCCTCGTGGCTGCGGAGTTTCCTCCCGTAAGCTTGCTTATGATTTTTTTTCAGGGTAAAAGACTTCATATAGCAGAAGATGGACACCGGAGGGCTGCCAGGTGGCCCACGAGGCAGGGGGCATGCCCGGGGGTAGGGCGCGCCCCCACCCTCATGGATGGTGGGTGGCCCCCCTCAGGTATTTCTTCCGCTGAATATTTTTTATTAATTCCCAAAATGACTTTCATGGAGTTTCAGGACTTTTGGAGCTGTGCAGAATAGGTCTCCAATATTTGCTCCTTTTCCAGCCCAGAATCCCAGCTGCCAGCATTCTCCCTCTTCATGTAAACCTTGTAAAATAAGAGAGAACAGCCATAAGTATTGTAACATAACGTGTAATAACAGCCGAGAATGCAATAAATATCGATATAAAAGCATGATGCAAAATGGACGTATCACACATGCAAACCCTAGTGACATCGCCGAAGTGATCAACCGAATGAGTGCGCTGCACCTCCACTATTTATAGGCATACGTCGCGGGCTCAACACTTGGGCCTTGCATGGATCCTAAAGCCCAAAGTCTACTTTGTCGTGTTCCAAGTCCAGCTCGCTTCACATCCTATCAGTGTCCTCTGAACCGACCTCGTAGGTTCCTTCCCTTAAGCACGCGACCCCTTAGGTTCAAGTCAGCTTGGTCACAATTCGGATCACCTCCAACCTACATGGTTGGCAGCGGCCTCTAGCAAGGCGTTGATGTCTACTACACAACCTTCTTCTTGTAGACGTTATTGGGCTTGTAAGTGCACAGGTTTGTAGGACAGTAGCAAATTTCCCTCAAGTGGATGACCTAAGGTTTATCAATCCGTAGGAGCCGTAGGATGAAGATGGTCTCTCTCAAACAACCCTGCAACCAAATAACAAAAAGTCTCTTGTGGCCCCAACACACCCAATACAATGGTAAATTGTATAGGTGCACTAGTTCAGTGAAGAGATGAAGATACAAGTGTAAAATAGATGGTAGATATAGGTTTTTGTAATCTGAAATAATAAAAACAGCAAGGTAACAAGCGATAAAAGTGAGCGTAAACGGTATTGCAATGATAGGAAACAAGGCCTAGGTTTCATACTTTCACTAGTGTAAGTTCTCTCAGCAATAATAACATAGATAGAACATATGACAAGCCCTCAACATGCAACAAAGAGTCACTCCAAAGCCACTAATAGCGGAGAACAAATGTAGAGATTATGGCCAGGTACGAAACCACCACAAAGTTATTCTTTCGAATCGATCTATAAAAGAGTTCGTACTAGAATAACACCTTAAGACACAAATCAACCAAAATCCTAATGTCACCTAGATACTCCATTGTCACCTCAAGTATCCGTGGGCATGATTATACGATATGCATCACACAATCTCAGATTCATCCAACTGAAGGAAATATGCCCTAGAGGCAATAATAAAGTTATTATTTATTTCCTTATATTGTGATAAATGTTTATTATTCATGCTAGAATTGTATTAACCGGAAACATAATACATGTGTGAATACATAGACAAACATAATGTCACTAGTATGCCTCTACTTGACTAGCTTGTTAATCAAAGATGGTTATGTTTCCTAACCATAGACATGGGTTGTCATTTGATTAACGGGATCGCATCATTAGGAGAATGATGTGATTGACTTGACCCATTCCGTTAGCCTAGCACTTGATCGTTTAGTATGTTGCTATTGCTTTCTTCATGACTTATACAAAGTTCCTACAACTGTGAGATTATGCAACTCCCGTTTACCGGAGGAACACTTTGTGTGCTACCAAACGTCACAACGTAACTGGGTGATTATAAAGGTGCTCTACAGGTGTCTCCGAAGGTACATGTTGGGTTGGCGTATTTCGAGATTAGGTTTTGTCACTCCGATTGTCAGAGAGGTATCTCTGGGCCCTCTTGGTAATACTCATCACCTAAGCCTTGCAAGCATTGTAACTAATGAGTTAGTTATAAGATGATGTGTTACAGAACGAGTAAAGAGACTTGCCGGTAACGAGATTGAACTAGGTATTGGATACCAACGATCAAATCTCGAGCGTGAATCATATAGTAGATATGATCAACATAGTGATGTTCACCATTGAAAACTACTCCATCTCACGTGATGATCGGTTATGGTTTAGTTGATATGGATCACGTAATCACTTAGAGGATTAGAGGAATGTCTATCTAAGTGGGAGTTCTTTAGTAATATGATTAATTGAACTTAAATTTATCATGAACTTAGTCCTGGTAGTATTTTGCAAATTATGTTGTAGATCAATAGCTTGCGTTGTTGCTTTCATATGTTTATTTTGATATGTTCCTAGAGAAAATTGTGTTGAAAGATGTTAGTAGCAATGATGCGGATTGGATCCGTGATTTGAGGTTTATCCTCATTGCTGCACAGAAGAATTATGTCCTTAGTGCACCGCTAGGTGACAGACCTATTGCAGGAGCAGATGCAGACGTTATGAACGTTTGGCTAGCTCAATATGATGACTACTTGATAGTTTTGTGCACCATGCTTTATGGCTTAGAATCGGGACTTCAAAGACGTTTTAAACGTCATGGACCATATGAGATGTTCCAGGAATTGAAGTTAATATTTCAAGCAAATACCCGAGTTGAGAGATATGAAGTCTCCAACAAGTTCTATAGCTAAAAGATGGAGGAGAATCGCTCAACTAGTGAGCATGTGCTCAGATTGTCTGGGTACTACAATCGCTTGAATCAAGTGGGAGTTAATCTTCTAGATAAAATAGTGATTGACAGAATTCTCTAGTCACCATCACCAAGTTAGTAGAACTTCGTGATGAACTATAATATGAAAGGGACGACGAAAACAATTCCTGAGCTCTTCGTGATGTTGAAATCAACGAAGGTAGAAATCAAGAAAGAGCATCAAGTGTTGATGATTGACAAGACCACTAGTTTCAAGAAAAGGGCAAAGGGAAAGAAAGGGAAACTTCAAGTAGAATGCAAACAAGTTGTCACTCCCATGAAGAAGCCCAAAGCTGGACCTAAGCCTGAAACTAAGTGCTTCTACTGCAAAGGAAATGGTCACTGGAAGTGGAACTACTCCAAATATTTGTTGGATAAGAAGGATGGCAAAGTGAACTAGGGTATATTTGATATACAGGTTATTGATGTGTGCCTTACTAGTGTTTATAGTAGCCCCTGAGTATTTGATACTTGTTCGGTTACTAAGATTAGTAACTCGAAACAGGAGTTACAGAATAAACAGAGACTAGTTGAAGGGGAAGTGACGATGAGTGTTGGAAGTAGTTCCAAGATTGATATGATCATCATCGCACACTCCCTATACTTTCGGGATTAGTGTTAAACCTAAATAAATGTTATTTGGCATTTGTGTTGAGCATGAACATGATTTGATCGTGTTTATTGCGATACGGATATTCATTTAAAGTTAGAGAATAATTGTTATTCTGTTTACATGAATAAGACCTTCGATGGTTATACACCCAATGAAAGTAGTTTGTTGGATCTCAATCATAGTGATACACATATTCATAATATTGATGCCAAAAGATGCAAAGTTAATAATGATAGTGCAACTTATTTGTGGCACTGCCGTTTGGGTCATATCGGTGTAAAGAGCATGAAGAAACTCCATAAAGATGGATTTTCGGAATCACTTGGTTGTGAATCATTTGATGCTTGCGAACCGTGCCTTTTGGGCAAGATGACTAAAACTCTGTTCTCCGGAACAATGGAACAAGCTACTGACTTATTGGAAATAATACATACCGATGTATGCGATCCAATGAGTGTTGATGCTCATGGCAAGTATCGTTATTTTCTGACCTTCACGAGATGATTTGAGCAGATATGGGTATATCTACTTGATGAAACATAAGTCTGAAATAGTTGAAAGGTTCAAAGAATTTCAGAGTGAAGTGGAAAAATCATCGTAACAAGAAAATAAAGTTTCTGCGATCTGATCGCGGAGACAAATATTTGAGTTACGAGTTTGGTCTTAAATTAAAACAATGTGGAATGGTTTCACAGCTCACGCCACCTGGAACACCACAACATTATGGTGTGTCCGAACGTCGTAATCGCACTTTATTAGATATGGTGCGATCTATGATGTCTCTTACTGATTTACCATTATCGTTTTGGGGTTATGCATTAGAGACAGCTACATTCACGTTAAAAGGGCACCATCTAAATCCGTTGAGACGATATCGTATGAACTATGGTTTAGAAGTAAACCTAAGCTGACGTTTCTTAAAGTTTGAAGTTGCGATGCTTATATGAAAAAAGGTTTTCAACCTGATAAGCTCGAACCCAAATCGGAGAAGTGCGTCTTCATAGAATACCCAAAGGAAATTGTTGGGTACTCCTTCTATCACAAATCCAAAGGCAAAACATTCATTGCTAAGAATGGATCCTTTCTAGAGAAGGAGTTTCTCTCGAAAGAAGTGAGTGGGAGGAAAGTAGAACTTGATGAGGTAACTGTACCTGCTCCCTCATTTGAAAGTAGTTCACCACAGAAATCTGTTCCTGTGACTACTACACCAATTAGTGAGGAAGTTAATGATGATGATCATGAAACTTCAGATTAAGTTACTACAGAACTTCGTAGGTCTTATAGAGTAAGATCCGCACCAGAGTGGTACGGTAATCCTGTTCTGGAAGTTATGTTACTAGACCATGACGAACCTACGAACTATGAAGAATCGATGGTGAGCCCAGATTCCGCAAAATGGCTTGAGGCCATGAGATCTGAGATAAGATCCATGTATGAAAACAAAGTATGGACTTTGATTGACTTGCCCAATGATCGGCGAGACATTGAGATTAAATGGATCTTCAAGAGGAAGACGGACGCTGATAGTGTTACTATATACAAAGCTAGAATTGTCGCAAAAGGTTTTCGACAAGTTCAAGGTGTTGACTACGATGAGAGTTTTTCACTCGTATCTATGCTTAAGTCTGTCTGAATCATGTTAGCAATTGCCGCATTTTATGAAATCTGGCAAATGGATAAACAAAACTGCATTCCTTAATGGTTTTCTTAAAGAAGAGTTGTATATGATGCAATCAAAAGGTTTTGTCAATCCTAAAGGTGCTAACAAAGTGTGCATGCTCCAGCGATCCATCTATGGACTGGTGCAAGCATCTCAGAGTTGGAATATACGCTTTGATGAGTTGATCAAAGCATATGGTTTTATACAGACTTTTGAAGAAGCCTGTATTTACAAGAAAGTGAGTGGGAGCTCTGTAGCATTTCTAATATTATATGTGGATGACATATTGTTAATTGGAAATGATATGGAAATTCTGGATAGCATGAAAGGATACTTAAATAAGAGTTTTTCAAAGCAAGACCTTGGTGAAGCTGCTTACACATTGAGCATCAAGATCTATATAGATAGATCAAGACGCTTGATAAGATTTTTCAATGAGTACATACCTTGATAATTTTTTTTGAAATAGTTCAAAATGGAACAGTCAGAGAAGGAGTTCTTGCCTGTGTTACAAGGTGTGAAGTTGAGTAAGACTCAAGACCCGACCATTGCAGAAAATAGAAAGAGAATGAAAAGTCATTCCCTATGCCTCAGTCATAGGTTCTATAAAGTATGCTATGCCGTGAACCATACCTATTGTATACCTTGCTCTGTGTTTGGCAAAGGAATACAATTTTGATCTAATAAGTAGATCACTGAACATGGGTCAAGAATATCCTTAGTGAGGACTAAGGAGATGTTTCTCGATTATGGAGGTGATAAAAGAGCCCGTCGTTAAAGTTACAATGATGCAAGCTTTTACACCAATCCAGATGACTCTAAGTCTCAATCTGGATACATATTGAAAGTAGGAGCAATTAGCTAGAGTAGCTCCGTGCAGAGCATTGTGGACATAGAATATTTGTGAAATACATACGGCTCTGAATATGACAGACTCGTTGACTAAGCTTCTCTCACGAGCAAAACATGATCATACCTTAGTACTCTTTGGGTGTTAATCACATAGCGATGTGAACTAGATTATTGACTCTAGTAAACCCTTTGGGTGTTGATCACATGACGATGTGAACTATGGGTGTTAATCATATACAGATATGAATATTGGTGTTAAATCACATGGCGATGTGAACTAGATTATTGACTCTAGTGCAAGTGGGAGACTGAAGGAAATATGCCCTAGAGGCAATAATAAAGTTATTATTTATTTCCTTATATCATGATAAATGTTTATTATTCATGCTAGAATTGTATTAACCGGAAACATAATACATGTGTGAATACATAGACAAACATAATGTCACTAGTATGCCTCTACTTGACTAGCTCGTTAATCAAAGATGGTTATGTTTCCTAACCATAGACATGGGTTGTCATTTGATTAACGGGATCGCATCATTAGGAGAATGATTTGATTGACTTGACCCATTCCGTTAGCCTAGCACTTGATCGTTTAGTATGTTGCTATTGCTTTCTTCATGACTTATACAAAGTTCCTACAACTATGAGATTATGCAACTCCCGTTTACCGGAGGAACACTTTGTGTGCTACCAAACGTCACAACGTAACTGGGTGATTATAAAGGTGCTCTACAGGTGTCTCCGAAGGTACATGTTGGGTTGGCGTATTTTGAGATTAGGTTTTGTCACTACAATTGTCGGAGAGGTATCTCTGGGCCCTCTCGGTAATACTCATCACCTAAGCCTTGCAAGCATTGTAACTAATGAGTTAGTTATAAGATGATGTGTTACAGAACGAGTAAAGAGACTTGCCGGTAACGAGATTGAACTAGGTATTGGATACCGACGATCAAATCTCGGGCAAGTAACATACCGATGACAAAGGGAACAATGTATGTTGTTATGCGGTTTGACCGATAAAGATCTTCGTAGAATATGTAGGAACCAATATGGGCATCCAGGTCCCGCTATTGGTTATTGACCGAGAATGGTTCTAGGTCATGTCTACATAGTTCTCGAACCTGTAGGGTCCGCACGCTTAACGTTACGATGACAGTTTTATTATGAGTTTATAAGTTTTGATGTACCGAAGGAGTTCGGAGTCCCGGATGAGATCGGGGACATGACGAGGAGTCTCGAAATGGTCGAGACATAAATATTGATATATTGGAAGCCTATGCTTGGGCATCGGAAAAGTTCCGGGTGAAATCGGGATTTTATCGGAACACCGGGGGGCTACCGGAACCCTCCCGGGGGTTAATGGGCCTTAGTGGGCCATGAGGGAGAAGAGAAGGGGCCGGCCAGGGCAGGCCGCGCGCCCCCTCCCCCCTAGTCCGAATAGGACAAGGAGGGGGGGCGCCCCCCTTTCCTCTTTCCCCTCCCCCCTTTCCTTCTCCACCAAGGCAAGAGGGGGGAGTCCTACTCCCGGTGGGAGTAGGACTCCTCCAGGCGCACCCCAAGGGGGCCGGCCGCACCTCCCCCTCCCTCCTTTATATACGGGGGCAGGGGGCACCCCATAACACACAAGTTGATCTACGGATCATTCCTTAGCCGTGTGCGGTGCCCCCCTCCACCATATTCCACCTCGGTCATATCGTCGTGGAGTTTAGGCGAAGCCCTGCGCCGGTAGAGCATCATCATCGTCACCACACCATCGTGCTGACGGAACTCATCCCCGAAGCTTTGCTAGATCGGAGCCCGGGGATCATCATCGAGCTGAACGTGTGCTGAACTCGGAGGTGTCGTACATTCGGTGCTTGGATCGGTCGGATCATGAAGACGTACGACTACATCAACCGCGTTGTCATAACGCTTCCGCTTACGGTCTACGAGGGTACGTGGACAACACTCTCCCCTCTCGTTGCTATGTCATCACCATGATCTTGCGTGTACGTAGGAATTTTTTTGAAATTACTATGTTCCCCAACACCAACCAACATAAAAGTACTTCAAGGAGTGCCCCAAAGTTTCTACCAGAGAGTCAAGAACGTGTGCCAACCCCTATGCATAGGTTCCCAATGTCACGAAACGCGCAAGTTGATCACTAAAACATACATCAAGTGGCACGTGAAATCCCATTGTCACCACAGATAATCACGGCAAGACATACATCAAGTGTTCTCATAAAAGACTCAATCCGATAAGATAACTTCAAAAGGGGAAACTCAATTCATCACAAGAGAGTAGAGGGGGAGAAACATCATAAGATCCAACTACAATAGCAAAGCTCGGGATACATCAAGATCGTGCCATAGAGGCAACATGAGAGAGAACACGAGAGAGAGAGAGAGATCAAACACATAGCTACTGGTACATACCCTCAGCCCCGAGGGTGAACTACTCCCTCCTCGTCATGGATAGCGCCGGGATGATGAAGATGGCCTCCGGTGATGGGATCCCCCTCCGACAGGGTGCCGGAACAGGGTCCCGATTGGTTTTTGGTGGCTACAGAGGCTTGCGGCGGCGGAACTCCCGATCTATCTTCTGTTCTTGAAGTTTTAGGGTACGTAGGTATATATGGGTGCAGGGGGTACGTCGGTGGACCTCTGGGTTGCTCACGAGGTAGGGGGCACGCCCAGGGGGGACGCGCCCTCCACCCTCATGGGCAGCCCGGGACTCCCCTGGCGTGCACTCCAAGCCCATCAGGTTGGTTTCCTTCCAAAATTAACTTCTCCAGTTGATTTCGTTCCGTTTTGACTCCGTCTGATATTCCTTTTCCTCGAAACACTGAAATAGGCATAAAACAACAAATCTGGGTTGGGCCTCCGGTTAATAGGTTAGTCCCAAAAATAATATAAAAGTGGATAATAAAGCCCAATATTGCCTAAAACAGTAGATAAAGTAGCATGGAGCAATCAAAAATTATAGATACGTTGGAGACATATCAAGCATCCCCAAGCTTAATTCCTGCTCGTCCTCGAGTAGGTAAATGATAAAAAATAATTTTTGATGCGGAGTGATACTTTGGCATAATTTCAATGTAAATCTTCTTAATTGTGATATGAATATTCAGATCCGAAAGATTCAAGACAAAAGTTCATATTGACACAAAAATAATAATACTTCAAGCATACTAATCAAAGCAATCATGTCTTCTCAAAATAACATGGCAAAAGAAAGTTCATCCCTACAAAATCATATAGTTAGGCTATGCTTCATTTTCGTCACACAAAGATGTTCCCAACTTCTATACCCCCTATGACAAGCCAAGCAATTGTTTCATACTCAAATAATCTCAACTTTTTCAACCTTCACGCAATACATGAGCGTGAGCCATGGATATAGCACTATGGGTGGAATAGAATATGATGATGGGGATTGTGTGGAGAAGACAAAAAAGGAGAAAGTCTCATATTGACGAGGCTAATCAACGGGCTATGGAGATGCCCATCAATTGATGTCAACATGAGGAGTAGGGATTGCCATGCAACGGATGCACTAGAGCTATGAATGCTCAACAAAAGAAAACTAGTGGGTGTGCATCCAACTTGCTTGCTCACGAAGACCTAGGGCATTTGAGGAAGCCCATCGTAGGAATATACAAGCCAAGTCCTATAATTAAAAATTCCCACTAGTATAAAAAGACAACACATGAGACTCTCTACATGAAAAGCATGGTGCTACTTTGAAGCACAATATATGAGACTCACTACATGAAGAACAAGGTGCTACTTTGAAGCACAAGTGTGGAAAAAGAGATAGTAGCATTGCCCTTTATATATATATATATATATATATATATATATATATATATATATATATATATTATTGCCTTTCTCTTTTTTTTAGTTGGGCAATGCTCTAATAACGATGATCATCACACTTCTATTGATTACAACATAAGGATTACAACTCGAAACTTAGAACAAGATATGACTCTATATGAATGCCTCCGGCGGTGTACCAGGATGGTGCAATGAATCAAGAGTGACATGTATGAAAAATAATGCAAGGTGGCTTTGCCACAAATACGATGTCAACTACATGATCATGCAATGCCAATATGACAAAAGTAATGTATGTCATGATGATGATGGTGGAAGTTGCATGGCAATATATCTCGGAATGGCTATGGAAATGCCATAATAGGTAGGTATGGTGGATGTTTTGAGGAAGATATAAGGAGGTTTATGTGTGATAGAGCGTATCGTATCACGGGGTTTGGATGCACCGGCGAAGTTTGCACCAACTCTCAAGGTGAGAAAGGGCAATGCACGGTACCGAAGAGGCTAGCAATGGCGGAAAGGTGAGAGTGCGTATAATCCATGGACTCGACATTAGTCAAAAGAACTCATATACTTATTGCAAAAATTTAGAAGTCATCAAAAATTCAAGTACTACACGCATGCTCCTAGGGGGATAGATTGGTAGGAAAAGACCATCGCTCGTCCCCGACCGCCACTCATAAGGATGCACAAGCCAGGTACACTTCATGTTTCAAATTTGTTACATAATTTTAACCATACATGCATGCTATGGGACTTGCAAACTTGAACACAAGTATTTCTCAAATTCATAATCACCCAACTAGCACGACTTTGATATTATCACCTCCATATCTCAAAACAATTATCAATCATCAAACTTATCTTAGTATTCAATTCACTCAAAAGAAAGTTTCACATATCTTGAACACCAAGTATATTAATATTAAGCAAATTACCATGCTATTAACTACTCTCAAAATAATCTAAGTTAAGCATGAGATATCAATAGTTTCTTTAAAACAAATCCACCACCGTGCTCTAAAAGATCTAAGTGAAGCACTAGAGCAAAGAACAAACTACTCCAAAAGATATAAGTGAAGATCAATGAGTAGTCGAATAATTATGCAACTATGTGAAGACTCTCCCATTTAATAATTTCAGATATTGATACTTTATTCAAACAGAAAGCAAAGCTAAATAAAATGACATTGCAAGGATAGCACAACTCAAGTGAAGAAGCAAAAACTTAGGCTCAACCGATACTAACCGATAGTTGTTGAAGAAGAAAGGTGGGATGCCTACTGGGGCATCCCCAAGCTTAGATGCTTGAGACTTCTTGAAATATTATCTTGGGGTGCCTTGGTCATCCCCAAGCTTGAACTTTTGTGTCTCCTTAATTCCTCTCATATCATGGTTTCTCTTTTTATCAAAAGCTTCATTCACAACAAACTCAACAAGAACTCGTGAGATAGGTTAGTATAAACCAATGCAAAACCTTATCATTTTCTACTGTAACAAAGCACTTAAATTATTATTAAACATTGCATACTAAATGCCTCTGTATATTTAATACTCCTATCATCAAATAGAATCATTAAACAAGCAAACATATGCAAACAATGCAACCATAACAGCAATCTGCCAAAACAGTACAGTCTGTAAAGAATGCAAGAGTATCAATACTTCCCTGACTCCAAAAATTATGAACTAAAATTACCACTGTAATAAATTTATCAGATCTCAATATGCAAAAAGATTCAATGTTATACCATGCTCTGACTTTTCTAGGGAATTTTTGCAACAGCGGTAAACTTTCTGTTTTCAAACAGCAACATGTAAACTAGCAAAATAAGCATGGCAAAGGCTATCCTTGACTTTTTTATTGAAACTAAAGAGTCAAAACATTATTCTAACTAACAGAAAGCAAATACTAACAAAATAAATTGACGCTCCAAGTAAAACACATATCATGTGGTGAACAAAAATATAGCTCCAAGTAAAGTTACCGATGAACGAAGACGAAAGAGGGGATGCCTTCCGGGGCATCCCCAAGCTTTGACTTTTTGGTATCCTTGGATTATCTTGGGGGTGCCATGGGCATCCCCAAGCTTAAGCTCTTGCCACTCCTTATTCCATAGTCCAACGAATCCTTACCCAAAACTTGAAAACTTCAACCACACAAAACTCAAAACAAAACTCGTAAGCTCCGTTAGTATAAGAAAATAAAACCACCACTTAGGTACTGTAATGAACTAATTCTAAATTCATATTGGTGTAATATCTACTGTACTCCAACTTATCTATGGTTCATACCCTCTGATACTACTCATAGATTCATCAAAATAAGCAAACAACACATAGAAAATAGAATCTGTCAAAAACAGAACAGTCTGTAGTAATCTGTATAAAACGTATACCTCTGGAACCCCAAAAATTATGAAATAAATTTCTGGACCTTAGTAATTTGTCTATTAATCATCTGCAAAAAGAATCAACCTAAAAGCACTCTCCAGTAAAAAATGGCAGCTAATCTCGTGAGCGCTAAAGTTTCTGTTTTTCACAGCAAGATCATATAAACTTCACCCAAGTCTTCCCAAAGGTTCTACTTGGCACTTTATTGAAACAAAAGCTATAAAAAATGATTACTACAGTAGCATGATCATGTGGACACACAAAAACAGTAAGGATAAATATTGGGTTGTCTTCAAACAAGCGCTTTTCTTTAATGCCTTTCTAGCTAGGCATGATGATGACAATGATGCTCACATAAAAGATAAGAATTGAAACATAACGGGAGCATCATGAAGCATATGACTAGCACATTTAAGTCTAACCCACTTCCTATGCATAGGGATTTTGTGAGCAAACAACTTATGGGAACAAGAATCAACTTGCATAGGAAGGTAAAACAAGCGTAACTTCAAGATTTTAAGCACATAGGGAGGAAACTTGACATTATTGCAATTCCTACAAGCATATGTTCCTCCCTCATAATAATTTTCAAAGGCATCATGAATGAATTCAACAATATAACCAGCACCTAAAGCATTCTTTTCATGATCTACTAGCATAGAAAATTTACTACTCTCCACATAAACAAACTCCTTCTTTATGGCATACATATCATCACAATAATCATCATAGATAGGAGGCATGCTTTCATCATAGTAAATTTGCTCATCAAAGCTTGGGGGACAAATATCATCTTCATCAAACATAGCTTCCCCAAGCTTGTGGCTTTGCATATCATTAGCATCATGGATATTCAAGGAATTCATACTAACAACATTGCAATCATGCTCATCATTCAAATATTTAGTGCCGAACAATTTAGAGATTTCTTCTTCTAGCACTTGAGCACAATTTTCCTTTCCATCATACTCACGAAAGATATTAAAAAGGTGAAGCGTTTGAGACAAACTTAATTCCATTTTTTTTGTAATTTTCTTTTATAAACTAGACTAGTGCTAAAACAAGAAACAAAAAGATTCGATTGCAAGATCTAAAGATATACCTTCAAGCGCTGACCTCCCCGGCAACAGAGCCAGAAAAGAGCTTGATGTCTACTACACAACCTTCTTCTTGTAGACGTTGTTGGGCCTGCAAGTGCACAGGTTTGTAGGACAGTAGTAAATTTCCCTCAAGCGGATGACCTAAGGTTTATCAATCCGTAGGAGGCGTAGGATGAAGATGGTCTCTCTCAAACAACCCTGCAACCAAATAACAAAAAGTCTCTTGTGTCCCCAACACACCCAATACAATGGTAAATTGTATAGGTGCACTAG
The DNA here is from genome assembly GCF_018294505.1 of Triticum aestivum. Classification (NCBI taxonomy): domain Eukaryota; kingdom Viridiplantae; phylum Streptophyta; class Magnoliopsida; order Poales; family Poaceae; genus Triticum; species Triticum aestivum. The sequence goes on along the minus strand of NC_057804.1, from coordinate 29,623,647 downwards.
TTCGGCGAAGAGATGAAGATACATGTGCAAAATAGATGGTAGATATAGGTTTTTGTAATCTGAAATAATAAAAAAAGCAAGGTAACGAGCGATAAAAGTGAGCGTAAACGGTATTGCAATGATAGGAAACAAGGCCTAGGGTCCATACTTTCACTAGTGTAAGTTCTCTCAACAATAATAACATAGATAGAACATATGACAAGCCCTCAACATGCAACAAAGAGTCACTCCAAAGCCACTAATAGCGGAGAACAAACGTAGAGATTATGGTCGGGTACGAAACCACCACAAAGTTATTCTTTCGGATCGATCTATAAAAGAGTTCGTACTAGAATAACACCTTAAGACACAAATCAACCAAAACCCTAATGTCACCTAGATACTCCATTGTCACCTCAAGTATCTGTGGGCATGATTATACGATATGCATCACACAATCTCAGATTCATTCAACCAACATAAAAGTACTTCAAGGAGTGCCCCAAAGTTTCTACCGGAGAGTCAAGAACATGTGCCAACCCCTATGCATAGGTTCCCAATGTCACGAAACCCGCAAGTTTATCACCAAAACATACATCAAGTGGCACGTGAAATCCCATTGTCACCACAGATAATCACGGCAAGACATACATCAAGTGTTCTCATAAAAGACTCAATCCGATAAGATAACTTCAAAAGGGGAAACTCAATTCATCACAAGAGAGTAGAGGGGGAGAAACATCATAAGATCGAACTACAATAGCAAAGCTCGGGATACATCAAGATTGTGCCATAGAGGGAACATGAGAGAGAACACGAGAGAGAGAGAGAGAGAGATCAAACACATAGCTACTGGTACATACCCTCAGCCCCGAGGGTGAACTACTCCCTCCTCGTCATGGATAGTGCCGGGATGATGAAGATGGCCTCCGGTGATGGGATCCCCCTTCGACAGGGTCCCGATTGGTTTTCGGTGGCTACAGAGGCTTGCAGCGGCGGAACTCCCGATCTATCTTCTGTTCTGGAAGTTTTAGGGTATGTAGGTATATATGGGTGCAGGGGGTACGTCGGTGGACCTCCGGGTTGCTCACGAGGTAGGGGGCGTGCCCAGGGGGCGCACCCTCCACCCTCGTGGGCAGCCCGGGACTCCCCTGGCGTGCACTCCAAGCCCATCAGGTTGGTTTCCTTCCAAAATTAACTTCTCCAGTTGATTTCGTTCCGTTTTGACTCCGTCTAATATTCCTTTTCCTCGAAACACTGAAATAGGCATAAAACAGCAAATTTGGGCTGGGCCTCCGGTTAATAGGTTAGTCCCAAAAATAATATAAAAGTGGATAATAAAGCCCAATATTGCCTAAAACAGTAGATAAAGTAGCATGGAGCAATCACAAATTATAGATACGTTGGAGACGTATCAGGCGTGCCGACCACCAAGCAGACTATGGAGCTGCTTAGGCGAACCCGTACAACATGTCACACTTCTGTTCCCTCTGCCTCACGATATATGTTGTCGGGCTCAAGGCGAGATTGTCATCCTTGTGCTAGCCGACCTCTTTCTCGTTCTAGTGATCCCGACCATAAACCGAATTATCTCATAATCCTTATCGCATGGCCATGCTTATCCTGGTCGGATCACACAAGGGCCCAGAGTATATCTCTCCTAATCGGAGTGGCAAATCCCATCTTGCTCGACCATGTCTCGCAGCATGGGTCTGGACAAGCCTGAAACCTACCTTTGTAACTACCCAGTCGCGGAGTAGCGTTTGGCCGGCCCAAAGCAAGTCTGTCACCATCCCGAGTACATGCATCAGCTCAGGTCTTAGGACATAGAATGTATGTTGTTCTAGAGACTCATAGATGACATACCGCCGCGTCTCATAGTTGGGTCTGTCCGACTCGGACCTTATCTCAACTCGGATTCGACTACGTCGAATCCGACCAGATCCTTCCAAGTCCATATTATCTGGTTAGCATCCAATGCTCCATGGCTAGTGAGACAAAGCCATCCATCGTGTCATATGCTAGTCTAGTCCAACATGTGCCCACATGTCACTTGCGACTAGGGATAATTTAGGATGTATCATACAACACAAGATCTCACAGACAAGTCACGTACTTGCCAACAAGTATCATTGATTACATCCAAGGACTACCTTTATTCATAAGCACATAGGAAATATCATCATACATTTTTGCCTCTAGGGCATATCTCCAACAATGTGAACGGCGACTACATGACACTTCACCATATTTGGGCCTAAGGGAATACATTGTGGAGTAGTTATTAGATGATGGGTTGCGAGAGTGATAGAAGCTTTAACCCTAGTTTATGCGTTATTCCGTAAGGGACCGATTGGATCCAAGAGTTTAATGCTATGGTTAGAATTTATTCTTAATACTTTTCTCATAGTTGCGGATGCTTGTGAGAGGGTTAATCATAAGTAGGAGGTTTGTTCAAGTAAGAACAGCACCTAAGCATCGGTCCACCCACATATCAAATTATCAAAGTAGCGAACATGAATTAAGCCAACATGATGAAAGTGACTAGATGAAATTCCCGTGTACCCTCGAGAACACTTGCTTATCACAAGAGACCGATTTGGCCCGTCCTTTGCCTCAAAAGGATAGGGCTACCTTGCTGCACTTTTGTTACTACTATCATTACTTGCTCGTTACAAATTATCTTGCTATCAAACTACTCTGCTACTTACAATTTTGGCACTTGCAGACATTACCTTGTTGAAAACCACTTGTCATTTCCTTCTGCTCCTCATTGGGTTTGACACTTTTACTTATGAAAAGGCTACAATTGACCCCGTATACTTGTGGGTCATCAGTACCGCCCATGAAACGGTAGGGCGTGGCTGATATATTTCCATGCTAGATATGTTATTCTCAAGTTGAGTGTTTATTCACTTGTCATTGCACAAGAGTATGACAAAGGTATTAGGGATGCCCAGTCCCGAACTGAAAAATGAATTTACTTTATGTTGTCAAATAATAAATTCCTTGGAAAGTGTTGGTATGGAAGGCACCCGTGGATACGGTTAGCCATGGAAAGTGAAAGTATGGTGGAAAAAGGAATAAACTTTATTTTCTATTTGGGAACCGCCTATGATATATCTAGCATGAAAAGTATTGGGAACTACTCGATCGTTTTCGTTGACAGGAAAAGCATGCCACCCAAAATGTTTTATCTCTATCTTTTTCGCTTTGAGCTCTGGCACCTCTACAAATCTCTACTTCCCTCTGCGAAGGGCCTTTCTATTTACTTTATGCAATTTTTATTTTACTTGAGTCTCCATCTGCTCTTATAAAGCACCAACTAAGGGGCACTATGATCGTACTTGAGCATTGGGTGTAGCTAATATGTGAGTGTGTTTCATGAATGGATCAATGATTGAGCATAATGGGCTAGGGATAACTTGCTTTAGTGTTGATGTTTTGAAAGACATGGTTCCTTCTTGATATGCTTGAGTATTAAAGTCTTCATGTCAAAACTAGACTATTGCTTTGAACCATATAAAAGTCCAAATGCCCATGCTACAAAGAAAAGAATATGTGATGAACATGCTAGGCAGCATTCCACATCAAAATTTCCATTTTTATCATTTACCTACTCGAGGACGTGCAGGAATTAAGCTTGGAGATGTTGATATGTCTCCAATGTATCTATAATTTGTTATTGTTCCATGTTGTTATATTATCATTATTGGATGTTTTACAATCATTTTATAGCAACTTTATATCATTTTTTGGGACTAACCTATTGACATAGTGCCCAGTGCCAGTTGTTGTTTTCTGCTTGTTTTTTACATCGCAGGAAATCAATATCAAACGGAGTCCAAACACAATGAAACTTTTTGTGGATTTTTTGGACCAGAAGACATAGAGTGGGCCAAAGAAGTACCGAAGAGGGGCCTAAGGTGACCACAAGACACCAGGGCACGCCTGGAGGCCCAGGCGCGCCCTGATGGGTTGTGCCCACCTCGGTGGCCTCCCGCACCGCATCTTTGCTCTATAAATCCTCCAATATTGCAGAAACCCTAGGGGAGTCGACGAAAATCAATTCTAGCTGCCACAAATTCCAGAACCACCAGATCCAATCTAGACACCATCATGGAGGGGTTCATCATCCTCATTGGTGCCTCTTCGATGATGCATGAGTAGTTCATTGTAGACCTATGGGTCCGTAGTTAGTAGCTAGATGGCTTCTTCTCTCTCTCTTGATTCTCAATACAATGGTCTCTTGGAGATCTATCTGATGTAACTCTTTTTGTGGTGTGTTTGTTGGGATCCGATGAACTTTGAGTTTATGATCAGATCTATGTTTTTATCCATGAAAGTTATTTGAGTCTTTTGATCTCTTGTATGCATGATTACTTATAGCCTCGTATTTCTTCTTTGAATCTTTGGTTTAGTTAGGCAAACTAGATTGATTTTTCTTGCCATGGGAAGAGGTGCTTTGTGATGGGTTCAATCTTATGGTGCTTGATCCCAATGACAGAAGGGGAACCCACATGTATGTATCATTGCCATTAAGGATAACAATATGGGGTCTATTTCTACATAAATAGATATTGTCGACATCATGTCATCATTCTTATTACATTACTCTGTTTCTCCATGAACTTAATACACTAGATGCATGTTGGATAGCGGTCGATGTGTGCAGTAATAGTAGTAGATGCAAGTAGGAGTCGGTCTACTAATCTTGGACGTGATGCCTATGTAATGAACATTGCCTAGTGCTACCTCTTGAGCTTGCGTTGGGTTTTCCCTTGAAGAGGAAAAGGTGATGCAGCAAAGTAGCGTAAGTATTTCCCTCGGTTTGAGAACCAAGGTATCAATCTAGTAGGAGACAACGCACAAGTCACCGAATACCTACGCAAACAATCAACAACTTGCACCCAACGCAATAAAGGGGTTGTCAATCCCTTCACGGTTACTTGCAAAAGTGAGATCTGATAGAGATAGATAAACGGTAAAGTAAATATTTTTTGGTATTTTTGGTTTATAGATTGGAAAGTAAAGATTGCAAAATAAGGAACGGCGACAAAAATTGGCAAGTTGATGGAAATAGACCCGGGGGCCATAGGTTTCACTAGTGGCTTCTCTCAAGATAGCAAATATTACGGTGGGTGAACAAATTACTACCGAGCAATTGATAGAAGAGTGCAAAGTTATGACGATATCCAAGGCAATGATCATGAACATAGGCATCACGTCCGTGTCAAGTAGACCGAAATGATTCTGCATCTACTACTATTACTCCACACATCGACCGCTATCCAGCATGCATCTAGAGTATTAAGTTCATAAAGAACGGAGTAACACATTAAGTAAGATGACATGATGTAGAGGAATTATCTCAAGCAATATGATGAAAACCCCATCTTTTTATGCTCGATGGCAACAATACAATACGTGCCTTGCTGCCCCTACTGTCATTGGGGAAGGACACCGCAAGATTGAACCCAAAACTAAGCACTTCTCCCATTGCAAGAAAGATCAATCTAGTAGGCCAAACTAAACCGATAATTCGAAGAGACTTGCAAAGATAAAAAATCATGCTTATAAGAATTCAGAGAAGAACCAAATAGTATTCATAGATAATTTGATCATAAGTCCATAATTCATCGTATCTCGGCAAACACACCGCAAAAGAATATTACATCGAATAGATCTCCAAGAACATCGAGGATAACATGGTATTGAGAATCAAAGAGAGAGAAGAAGCCACCTAGCTACTAGTTATGGACCCGTAGGTCTGTGTAAACTACTCACGCTTCATCAGAAAGGTAATAGTGATGATGTAGAAGCCCTCTGTGATCGAATCCCCCTCCGACAGGACGCCGGAAAAGGTCCCTAGATGGGATTTCATGGGTACAAAAGGTTGTGGCGGTGGAAAAGTGGTTTAGTGGCTCCCCTAGATGTTTTCAGGGTATAAGAGTATATATAGGCAAAGAAACTAGGTCAGGAGACCCATGAGGGGCCCACGAGGTAGGGGGCGCGTCCTGCCCCCTGTGTGCGCCCTCCACCCTCGTGGTCGCCTTGTTGCATCTTTGACTTCATCTTCAAGTTTCTGGTTCGCTTCTGGTCCAAGAAAGATCATCGCGAAAGTTTCATTCCGTTTGGACTCCTTTGGTATTCCTTTTCTACGAAACTCTAAAATAGACAAAAAACACTGAAACTGGCACTGCGCTCTCAGTTAATAGGTTAGTCCCAAAAATAATATAAAATAGCATATAAATGCGTATTAAACATCCAAAACATATAATATAATAGCATGAAACAATAAAAAATTGTAGATACGTCGGAGACGTATCAAGCATCCCCAAGCTTAATTCATGCTCGTCCTCGAGTAGGTAAATGATAAAAACAAATTTTTTGATGTGGAATGCTACCTAACATATTTGTCCATGTAATTCTCTTTATTGTGGCATGAATGTTCAGATCGAAAAGATTGAAAACAAAAGTTTAATATTGACATAAAAACAATAATACTTCAAGCATACTAACAAGGCAATTATGTCTTCTCAAAATAACATGGCCAAAGAAAGCTTATCCCTACAAAATCATATAGTCTGGCTATGATCCATCTTAGTCACACAAAATACTCAAATCATGCACAACCCCGATGACAAGCCAAGCAATTGTTTCATACTTTGATGTTCTCAAACCTTTTCAACTTTCACGCAATACATGAGCATGAGCCATGGACATAGCACTATGGATGGAATAGAATATGGTGGTTGTGGAAAAGACAAAAAGAGGGAGATAGTCTCACATCAACTAGGCGTATCAATGGGCTATGGAGGTGCCCATCAATAGATACTAATGTGAGTAAGTAGGGATTGCCATGCAACGGATGCACTAGAGCTATAAGTGTATGAAAGCTCAAAAGAAACTAAGTGGGTGTGCATCCAACTTGCTTGCTCATGAAGACCTAGGGCATTTGAGGAAGCCCATCGTTGGAATATACAAGCCAAGTTCTATAATGAAAAATTCCTACTAGTATATGAAAGTGACAAAATAAGAGACTCTCTATCATGAAGATCATGGTGCTACTTGGAAGCATAAGTGTGGAAAAAGGATAGTAACATTGCCCCTTCTCTCTTTTTCTCTCTTTTTTGTTATTATTTGGGCTTCTTTGGCCTCTCTTTTTTACATGGGACAATGCTCTAATAATGATGATCATCACACTTCTATTTTCTTACAACTCAAAAAATTACAACTCAATGCTTAGAACAAAATATGGCTCTGTGTGAAAGCCTCCGGTGGTGTACCAGGATGTGCAATGAATCAAGAGTGACATGTATGAATGAATTATGAAAGGTGGCTTTGCCACAAATACGATGTCAACTACATGATCATGCAAAGCAATATGACAATGATGAAGCGTGTCATAATAAACGGGACGGTGGAAAGTTGCATGGCAATATATCTCGAAATGGGTATGGAAATTCCATAGTAGGTAGGTATGGTGGCTGATTTGAGGAAGGTATATGGTGGGTGTATGGTACCGGCGAAAGTTGCACGGTATAAGAGAGGCTAGCAATAGTGGAAGGGTGAGAGTGCGTATAATCCATGGACTCAACATTGGTCAAAAAGAACTCACATACTTATTGAAAAATCTATTAGTCATTGAACAAAGTACTACGCATATGCTCCTGGGGGGATAGATTGGTAGGAAAAGACCATCGCTCGTCCCCGACCGCCACTCAGAAGGAAGACAATCAATGAATACCTCATGCTCCAAATGTATTACACAACGGTTCACCATACGTGCATGCTACATGACTCGCAAACCTCAACGCAAGTATTTCTCAAATTCACAATTACTCCACTAGCATGACTCTAATATCACCATCTTCATATCTCAAAACAAGCATAAAGAATCAAACTTCTCATAGTACTCAATGCACTTTATATGAAAGTTTTTATTATATCCCTCTTGGATGCCCGTCATATTAGGACTAATTTTATAACCAAAGCAAATTACCATGCTGCTCTAAAAGACTCTCAAAATAATATAAGTGAAGCATGAGATTTCAACAATTTCTATAAAATAAAACCACCGCCGTGCTCTAAAAAGATATAAGTGAAGTACTAGAGCAATATTTTCTAGCTCAAAAGAAATAAGTGAAGCACATAGAGTATTCTAATAAATCATGACTCATGTGTGTCTCTCCCAAAAGGTGTGTACACCAAGGATGATTGTGGTAAACTAAAAATCAAAGACTCAAATCATACAAGACGCTCCAAGCACAACACATATCATGTGGTGAATAAAAATATAGCCTCAAGTAAAGTTACCGATAGACGAAGACGAAAGAGGGGATGCCTTCTGGGGCATCCCAAGCTTAGGGTTTTGGTTGTCCTTGAATATTACCTTGGGGTGCCTTGGTCATCCCCAAACTTAGGCTCTTGCCACTCCTTATTCCATAGTCCATCAAATCCTTACCCAAAACTTGAAAACTTCACAACACAAAACTCAACAAAAAATCTCATGAGCTCCGTTAGTATAAGAAAATAAACCACCACTTTAAGGTTCTATTGAAAACTCATTCTTTATTTATATTGGCGTAATATCTACTATATTACAACTTTTCCATGGTTCATACCCCCTGGTACTACCCATAGATTCGTCAAAATAAGCAAACAACACGCGAAAAACAGAATCTGCCAAAAACAGAACAATCTATAGTAATCTATAACTCTCGAATACTTATGTCACTCAAAAAATTCAGACAAATTAGAAAACCCGCGCAATTTGTGTACCAATCCAGAGCAAAATGAATCAGATCAAAAGCATGTTTTTGTGAATTATCAAAACTAATTTACTAGGCGCAAAATTTTCTGATTTTCAGCAAGATCAACACGACTATCACTGTAAACTCTCCTAAAGGTTTAACTTGGCACAAACACTAACTAAAACATAAAACCACATCTAACCAGAGGGTGGATGAATTATTTATTACTAAACATGAACGAAAAGCAAAGAACAAAAATAAAATTGGGCTGCCTCCCAACAAGCGTTATTATTTAACGCTCTTAGCTAGGCATAAAAACACGAATAGATCTAGGTATTGCCATCTTTGACATGCAATCCATAAGTATCTCTCATAATAGATTCATATGGATATTTAAATTTCTTCCTAGGAAAGTGTTCCATGCCTTTCCTTAACGGAAATTGGAATCTAATGTTTCCTTCTTTCATATCAATAATTGCACCAAACGTTCTAAGGAAAGGTCTACCAAGAATAATAGGACATGTAGGATTGCAATCTATATCAAGAACAATGAAATCTACGGGCACATAATTCCTATTTTCAACAATAAGAACATCATTAATCCTTCCCATAGGTTTCTTATAGTGGAATCCGCAAGATGCAAATTTAAAGAACAATCATCAAATTCACGGAAACCTAACACATCATACAAAGTTTTTGGAATCGTGGAGACGCTAGCACCCAAATCACACAAAGCATAGCATTCATAATCTTTAATCTTGATCTTAATAGTAGGTTCCCATTCATCATAAAGTTTTCTAGGGATAGAAACTTCTAATTCAAGTTTTTCTTCAAAAGATTGCATCATAACATCAACGGTATGTTTAGTAAAAGCTTTGTTTTGATTATAAGCACAAGGAGAATTTAACACGGATTGCAACAAGGAAATACAATCTATTAAAGAACAATTATCATAATTAAATTCCTTGAAATCCAAAAGAGTGGGTTCATTGCTACTTAAAGTCTTGACCTCTCCAATCCCAGTTTTATCAATTTTTGCATCTAGATCTAAAAACTCCAAATCATTGGGACGCCTTTTAACTAAAGTTGACTCATCTCCAGTCCCATCTTTATCAAGATTCATATTGGAAAACAAAGATTTAATAGGAGTCACATCAATCACTTTTAGATCTTCATCATTATTATTTAGAGCCTCGGGTTTAGCGGCCACCTTATTAACTAAGGTGGCTTGTTATCAGAAATTTGGCCTACTAAATTTTCAAGATGAGCAAACTGAGATTTCAAACCATGAAATTCTTTAGACATATCATCGAGCTCTTTATTCATATACTCCATAAAACTTTTTTGTTCTTTAAGCTCATTTCTAAAGAAATTACTATGCTCAAATTGTAAAGACATAAAGCTTCTACCATTATTTTCAATTTCTTCCAACCTCCTAAGGTGAGGATCAACGCGGTTGCGCCATCAAGGAAAACAGGCACACCAGCACACAAACACACAAGAAGAAAGCGAAAAAGACGAACGGAGGAGGGGCGAAGAAAAGGCAAATGTTTTTGAAAATCGTTTTAGAAGTGGAGGAGAGGAAAATGAGAGGCAAATGGTGAATAATGTAATGCAAGAGAGAAAAGTTTATGATGGGTACTTGCTATGGCTTGACTTGACTTGACGTAGATCTCCCCGGCAACGGCGCCAGAAATCCTTCTTTCTACCTCTTGAGCTTGCGTTGGGTTTTCCCTTTAAGAGGAAAGGGTGATGCAACAAAGTAGTAAGTATTTACCGCAGTTTCAGAACCAAGGTATCAATCCAGTAGGAGACAATGCACAAGTCACCAAATACCTGCACAAACAATCAACAACTTGCACCCAACGCGATAAAGGGGTTGTCAATCCCTTCACAGTTACTTGCAAAAGTGAGATCTGATAGAGATAGATAAAAGGTAAAGTAAATATTTTTTGGTATTTTTGGTTTATAGATTGGAAAGTAAAGATTGCAAAACAAGGAACGGCGACAGAAATTGACAAGTTGATGGGAAACTAATATGATGTAAAATAGGCCCAGGGGCCATAGGTTTCACTAGTGGCTTATCTCAAGAGAGCAAATATTACGGTGGGTGAACAAATTACTACCGAGCAATTGATAGAAGAGTGCAAAGTTATGACGATATCCAAGGCAATGATCATGAACATAGGCATCAGGTCCGTGTCAAGTAGACCGAAATGATTCTGCATCTACTACTATTACTCCACACATCGACCGCTATCCAGCATGCATCTAGAGTATTAAGTTCATAAAGAACGGAGTAACACATTAAGTAAGATGACATGATGTAGAGGAATTATCTCAAGCAATATGATGAAAACCCCATCTTTTTATGATCGATGGCAACAATACAATACGTGCCTTGCTGCCCCTACTGTCATTGGGGAAGGACACCGCAAGATTGAACCCAAAACTAAGCACTTCTCCCATTGCAAGAAAGATCAATCTAGTAGGCCAAACTAAACCGATAATTCGAAGAGACTTGCAAAGATAAAAAATCATGCTTATAAGAATTCAGAGAAGAACCAAATAGTATTCATAGATAATTTGATCATAAGTCCATAATTCGTCGTATCTCGGCAAACACACCGCAAAAGAATATTACATCGAATAGATCTCCAAGAACATCAAGGATAACATGGTATTGAGAATCAAAGAGAGAGAAGAAGCCACCTAGCTACTAGTTATGGACCCGTAGGTCTGTGTAAACTACTCACGCTTCATCGGAAAGGTAATAGTGATGATGTAGAAGCCCTCTGTGATCGAATCCCCCTCCGACAGGACGCCGGAAAAGGTCCCTAGATGGGATTTCATGGGTACAAAAGGTTGTGGCGGTGGAAAAGTGGTTTAGTGGCTCCCCTGGATGTTTTCAGGGTATAAGAGTATATATAGGCAAAGAAACTAGGTCAGGAGACCCACGAGGGGCCCACGAGGTAGGGGGCGCGTCCTGCCCCCTGTGTGCGCCCTCTACTCTCGCGGCCGCCTTGTTGCATCTCCGACTTCATCTTCAAGTCTTCTGGTTTGCTTCTAGTCCAAGAAAGATCATCGCGAAAGTTTCATTCCGTTTGGACTCTGCTTGGTATTCCTTTTCTGCAAAACTTTAAAATAGGCAAAAAAACAGAATTGGCACTGGGCTCTCGGTTAATAGGTGAGTCCCCAAAATAATATAAAATAGCATATAAATGCCTACTAAACATCCAAAACAGATAATATAATAGCATGGAATAATAAAAAATTATAGATACATTGGAGACGTATCACCTGGATATCGTCATGATTATTTGAAGTTCTATCAATTGCCCAACAGTAATTTGTTTACCCACCGTATGCTATTTCTCTTAAGAGAAGCCACTAGTGAAATCTACGGCCCCCGGGTCTCTTCTTAATCATATTTGCCTTCGAGATATTTTTTTATTTGCTTTTGTTTTCAGATCTATTAATCCAAGAATACAAAAATATCTTGATGCAATTTTTAGTTATTTATTTTATCTTACGTTCCTGTGAGATCTATTTATCCAATCTACTACAATTTTACCTATCTTTTTACCCGTGAGGGATTGACAACCCCTCTCTTACAAGTATTTGTTCTTTGTGTGTAGGAGTTGTTTACGTGGTGTTGCGTTGTTCTCCTACTGGTTCGATAACCTTGGTCTCATCACTGAGGGAAATACCTACCGTTGTTGTGCTGCATCATCCCTTCCTCTTTGGGGAAATACCGACGTAGTTCAAGCAAACATCATTGCCATAGATTCGGCGTGCGAAGTCATTGTCTTCTCATAGGATTATATTGGTTTGTGTACCAGCGTCGATGAACCAAAGTTTCGGGCACACTACAAGAAATTTGTTCATCGTTGACCCTCCATTTTGGTCACTGAATCGTCATTATTCATGTTTTATGACCTTGTTTTGACCAAATCCAAAAGGTCAACAGTTGGCCGTCAAGAACGAACAAACATGACCTTTCTGAAATTTTGGTCACAATTCTTTATTGACCAAAATTTTGGTTTGGTCATTACCCATTTCTCTGAGCCACGTAGGATCTGATGTGGCTGAGCTGACGTGGCTTTGCTAGTGACCAAATGGAATCATCATAAATTTCACAGCCCGGTCCACTAATCTAGCCTACATGGGCCTGGCCCAATACATATTTTATTATAAAAAATGTCATAATTTGTTTGGGCTTATGCATTATTTTGTCAGAAGCATGCATATATCAAGATAGGCCCATTAAAAAACAAGTACAACAAAATACAATATTGCAAATAAACTGTATATTTCATTTCAATAACACATCACATGCAATACAATACATCATCCATCGACTCCTCTATACACCAAGGTTCAAGCCCAACAAGTGCACAGCAAAATGATTCTAAAAGTGCACAGAAAAATAGTTCTATATGTGCAAGTGCAGAACAAAAGGATCCAACAAGTGCACAAGCGCACAACAACATAGTTCTACAAAGATTGGATGAGAAGCACAAGTTTTAAGTTATCACACATAACATCAATGAGAAACGAAGCTTCTTGTGCCCTCCTTCTACCCTCCACTTCTTCTGAGTGACTCAGATCATCCTGGTAATAGGAATAATCAAACATAAGAAAGCATACAAAATATGAGCAAAAGAAAGACAAATGGTGGTTTTACATTCAGCAGTGAGACTTAAAAATTCACATCAATGAACAGAAACACAAGACATTAAGACATACTCCCATAGAAATTTCAGGACTTGCAAGATTATTCGTGTGTTAGCTCTGAACACTGTGCAAAAAAAGCTCACATCAATAAATTCCAAGATCAAGATATGTGAATCGTGTATCTTTAACACAGTATAATAAACAGCACAGCCATGAGCAGTACAACACAACACAACTCATAAACAACCAAACCAAACTGATTGCAAACTACTCCCTCTGTCCCATAATATAAAAGCGTTTTTTACACTACACTAGTGCCAAAAACACTCTTATATTATGGGACGGAGGGAGTACATGCAAACAACACATGCACACAAAGTATACATGGCAGAAACACAACCTCATATGTAGAGCTTAACAAAATTCATCAGTTTACATCTAAGGAGTACCAATCAGAACCATTTCTTGCAGGGATCTCAACCTTTATTATTGAACAGGAAATAGTTACAAAAATAAACTAATGAAATAATCTTCTCAGAAGAGTCCCAACAATTTGCATAAACTATTAACATGGTTGCAAAACTTCAGTAGTAAAGAGGGCAGTCGACAATAACAGACTATAGGTTCATGCACATGTACCACAAAAAATCTCCTTATATTATTTATCTCAAGAATTCCATGTAGATGTTAGACATGCTCGAAAAGAAACCTAGCTTCAAGAGAAAAATAAATCTACAATCTTAGGATAATCAGGACAATCTTGGTATAACAAGAATCTGGCAACAAGCAACAAATCAGGCGACATATAGATAAAAGAATTAACTATTGTAATTTCAGCTAATAACCAGTTCTAAAAATTCTACTTAAGCAGATGCTGCTAACAATGGAGAAATTGTGAATAATCTGTAGCAAGTAAGTTTACCCATAGAGGCAAAAGGGAGGGACAAGGCCGGTGTAGAGCTTGTCGTGGACCTGGAAGGCCTTCTAGAAGTCAACGGTGATGGTTTGGAGCTGCACGCCGAGCCTGTAGGGCAAGTGGAGCAAGCGTGAAGGTGGGGAAATCGAGATTTGAGGCAGGAAGGCGCGGTATTGAGGTCCTTGGACGGGGTGGACTTGCCGACATGGCCAGAATCTTGGGTGGATTCTTCATTTGGTGAACAGGGAGGCTATGTTCACAATCACTAGTAATTGAATTTGTGTCATGTTGGGGATTCAGAATGTACACAACATATTTATGTCAGATTGTTCATTATTCAGAGAAGTTAGACTAGGTGCAGGTCACCCAAAACTGAATTTCTTGCAATACAGACCATACAAACATGTGACGCCCGGATAAGCAAGCTACAGTAACCTCTGCTAATGACGCGATGTCACCTCCGTTACTGTCGCTAATCTCGCGTTAGTTCAAAATGATTCGAATTCAAATTTGAATTTTTGGCAAACAAACAAAGTTTTCAAACTTTAAAACAAAATGTTCGGACCGTGTCAAATATTGCATAGATAATTATGGTGAAGTAAACACATTTTTAGAAAATGCATAAATATTTTAAATTGAATAAAACAGAAAGGAAAATAAATAAAAAGAAACAAATGAAAGGAAAACAAAACAAAACAAAAACAATAGACCCCCTCCCCCGCTGAGCCAAGTGGCCCAGCTGGCCTCCGCCGCCCGAACGGGCCGGCCCAACCGGCCAAAGGCCCAATCGGCCAACCCCACTCCTCTCCTTATCCCCCCGCAACCCTAGCCGCCACC
>NC_057804.1:29600495-29608236 GCF_018294505.1 Triticum aestivum | reverse complement strand
CGGCGTCGCCCGTCACCCCCCCCTCGCCGGACGCCTCCTCGCCTCACCCTGAGTCGCCCCGGCGCCCGTCCATGCGCCGCCTTCGATCTGGAGTTGGGACTCGGTCCCGACGCCACCACCGTTTGGAGTTCCCCTCGCCGGAATCACGTCGCCATGCCAGACCGATCCGCCGCCGCCCGGAGCTCCACACTCCTCCTCCCCGTTGCCCGGTCATCCCCGACCTCCCCGAGCACACTGCCAAGACCCTACAACCGCTGTGAGCCCCGGCCTCTCCCCCTCTCTCCCTCCAGCCGTGACCCCCTCTCCAGCCACTGCCACCTGTGCCGGGACGACCGCGCCCACGGCATGCGCCCGTGGCCAGCGCACGCACGCGCCGCGCCCGCCACGGTCTTGCTCGACGCGCCTTCGCCCGCACCGCGCCCTCACCTACGACCGCGGTCGTGTCCGCTCTGCCCCTGGCCTCCACTCCGTTTTGCCTTGGTGCCGCGTCGCTTCCGCGCCGTGGCCGGCCCTCGGCTACTGGCCGGCTCCGGCCGCCCTCTGCCCTGCTCCGCCAACCCCGCTGCCGGCCTCGACCATGGCCTCGCTGGGGCCAAGTCCGGCCGCCGCTGCCCCTCCTCTGTGCGCGTTAGTGCATAGGAGGGAGGTGGCCTGAGCCACTTACAGGTGGGGCCCTCCCCCTTGTAAATCAGATAAAAAGAAAAGAGTAGAGAAAAACGAAAATGAAAATAAAATTAGTAAAAGTAATAATTAGTTAATTAATTAATTAATTAGTGAATTAATTAAGTTCATTAATTTGGTTTAACTAAATTAATTAGAATTAGTTAACCTAATCAAGTAATTAAGCTAACTAACCTGTTTAGTTAATCTCAATCAATGACAAATGGGACCCACCTGTCAGGTTGACCAGGTCAATGGTCACGTTGACTGCTGACGCCATGCTGATGTCATGCTGACGTCAGCAAACACTATTCTGGATAATGTTAATTTAATTAATAGTTAAATAAATTCTAAAAATGATTAAAACTTTAGAAAATCATATAAAATAAACCGTAGCTCGGATGAAAATACTTTCTACATGAAAGTTGCTCAGAACGATGAGACGAACCCGGATACGCAACCCGTTCGTCCGCCACGTGTCCCTAGCATAGTGAACCTGCAACATTTCACCTCCGGTTCATCTGCCCGAAAACGCGAAACACTGGGGATACTTTTCCGGATGTTTTTCCCCCTTCGCCGGTATCACCTAATACCGTGTGAGGGCACACCTAACACCGCCGTTTGCTTTGTCACGCATCGTCATGCTTATGTTGCATTGTATTTATTGTTTCTTCCCCCTCTTCTCTTCGGTAGACTACGAGGCTGATGCTGCTGCTGGTACCCCGATCGACTACGGTGTTGACGACCCCTCCTTCTTGTCTGAGCAACCAGGCAAGCCCCCCCCTTGATCACCAGATATCGCCTATTTTTCTCTATACTGCTTGCATTAGAGTAGTGTAGCATGATACTGTTCGGTTACTCCTATTCTGTTGCATAGCCTGACATTGTTGCTACATCTGTTGATACCTTACCTGCAATCCTAAATACTTAGTATAGGATGCTAGTTTATCATCTTGGCCCTACATTCTTGTCAGTCTGCCTTGCTATACTATTGGGCCGTGATCACTCGGGAGGTGATCACGGGTATATACTGTATATACATACATACTATACAGATGGAGACTAAAGTCGGGTCAGCTCCATGAGTACCCGCAAGTGATTATGATGAGGGGGCTGAAAGGACAGGTGGCTCCATCCCGGTAGAGGTGGGCCTGGGTTCCCGACGGCCCCCGACTGTTACTTTGTGGCGGAGCGACACGGCAGGTTGAGACCGCCTAGGAGAGAGGTGGGCCTGGACCTGGTCGGCGTTCGCGGATACTTAACACGCTTAACGAGATCTTGGTATTTGATCTGAGTCTGGCCATTTGGTCTATACGCACTAACCATCTACGCGGGAGTAGTTATGGGTATCCCGGCGTCGTGGTATCAGCCGAAGCCTTCTTGATGTCAGCGACGGAGCGGCGCGCGCCGGATTGGACTGGAACGCCTACTCTTGTATAAGAGAGGCTAGGTCTGCTTCCGGCCGCCCTCGCAACGTGCAGGTGTGCAATGGGTGATGGGCCCAGACCCCTGCGCGCATAGGTTTAGACCGGTGTGCTGACCTCTCTGTTGTGCCTAGGTGGGGCTGCGACGTGTTGATCTTCCGAGGCCGGGCATGACCCAGGAAAGTGTGTCCGGCCAAATGGGATCGAGCGTGTTGGGTTATGTGGTGCACCCCTGCAGGGAAGTTAATCTATTCGAATAGCCGTGATCTTCGGTAACAGGACGACTTGGAGTTGTACCTTGACCTTATGACAACTAGAACCGGATACTTAATAAAACACACCCTTCCAAGTTCCACAGACAACCCGGTGATCGCTTTTCCACAGGGCGACGAGGGGAGGATCGCCGGGTAGGATTATGCTATGTGATGCTACTGGAGATGCTACTTGGAGATGCTACTTGGAGGACTTCAATCTACTCTCTTCTACATGCTGCAAGACGGAGGCTGCCAGAAGCGTAGTCTTCGATAGGACTAGCTATTCCCCTCTTATTCTGGCATTCTGCAGTTCAGTCCACTGATATGGCCTCCTTACACATATAACCATGCATATGTAGTGTAGTTCCTTGCTTGCGAGTACTTTGGATGAGTACTCACGGTTGCTTTCTCCCCCTTTTCCCCCCCTTTCCTTTCTTTCTGGTTGTCGCAACCAGATGCTGGAGTCCAGGAGCCAGACGCTACCGTCGACGACGACTCCTACTACCGGAGGTGCCTACTACTACGTGCAGCCCGCTGACGACGACCAGGGGTAGTTAGGAGGATCCCAGGCAGGAGGCCTACGCCTCTTTTGATCTGTATCCCAGTTTGTGCTAGCCTTCTTAAGGCAAACTTGTTTAACTTATGTCTGTACTCAGATATTGTTGCTTCCGCTGACTCGTCTATGATCGAGCACTTGTATTCGAGCCCTCGAGGCCCCTGGCTTGTATTATGATGCTTGTATGACTTATTTATGTTTTAGAGTTGTGTTGTGATATCTTCCCGTGAGTCCCTGATCTTGATCGTACACATTTGCGTGCATGATTAGTGTACGATTGAATCGGGGGCGTCACAAAACAGGAAGGAGATGGTTGCATAGATACAAATCCATGAGGTGGCAGCCAAATTGACCAATCTGGACCTCATCTTCTCTCTCTGTTTGGCACTAACTAACTAAATAAAAAAACTGGACTTGTTCATACAGATCCCTCTTGAATTCCTTGAGGCAACCAGGATTTGCATCAATATTGCTTAACTTAGCATCATTAGTGAGCAGAGGTAGAGGGGGAGGGATATGCTACCTGCCGTAGTGGGTCGTCGTGGCCGTGCTTGAGCTCGGCAGGATCTCTTGGTCGCCCTAGCAGCAGACCCCTCCTGCCCCTCCTTGAGCAGAGCATGGCTGGCGGCTAGGTGCGCCCCTCCTCCTCCTCCTCCTCGAGCAGGGCAAGGCCGGCGCCCTCCTGCCGCCACCATCGTTGTCGTCTCCACGTCATGGTGACCTGTAGCAAAGGGGCGGATAGGAGGAGAAGGTGAGATTAGGAGGAGAGGGTGGATCCAGGCAAGGAAGGATGGGAAGGGCCTACCTGGGCAATGCCGGTGACGGATCTCGCGAGCTTCAGCCTCGCCATCGCCGGTTCTGGCGGGTTCCGACGAAGGAACCCTAGCCGCGGGCAAGGTTGCGGGCCTTGAGGCGCGGATCTGAATGGAGGGGGGATCTTGGGGAGCTCAGGGTCGTGCTGCGCGTGGCCTGAGCTCGCTGGAACCGGCCGACATGGTTGATGGCGGCGGCGAGGAGATCGTAGGTTGGGAAGGAGATGTTCGCACGAGAGAGAGGGAGAGGTTGGTGCGGTGGACTTCTCCTTTTTTCTCCTTTTCTTTAGATTGGATGGATGGATGGATCATGGATGGATGGGTGGACGGTGGGAGTGCTCGGAATGAATGGCAGGATGTTTGCCATGTCATCAATCCATGGCACAGATGATTCCACCAATGAGAATTAAGCATATGCAAATTGTGTGTTTTTCCTTTCGTTTCTCTTATACTCGAACGGAGGGAGTATATTTTTACCCTCCAATTCCGGGTAAAGACTCAACATATTACCCTCTTATAGTTTGTTCAAATCACCCAATATTTTTCAAATGGCCTCTTATTTCGGGTAAATAATGTTACCGAATCGAGTTTTTATTTTCATTGCACGATTTTTTTTCTAATTCCAAAGTGCCAAAGATGGGCTTTTTTAAGAACCTACCAAATATTTGTCGAAAAATTGTACCAAAACAATTTTAAAAAATATTAGACCACATTTTATGTACAGATAACCAAATGGTTGCATGTGAAAAGCTTTCGATACACCTCTTATCAAAAAGACATATTATCGCCGATTCAGGAGGAACTAGGCCAAATTTGAAGTACAACTGCTTTATAGTTTGATCTTTTTCTCCCAAAAATCATTTCTAGACAGGAAAGTAGTTACTCATTTTTTTGTCGTCCCTCCTCATTTTTCCCTCATTTTTTTGTTCATTATTATTTCGCATCCCACTTGTCTCCTGTGCCCACGTGATAGCCCTACATGTCAGCTTGGCGGGTCCTGCGTGTCACTTGCAGGAGGTTGATTCGTGGATTCCATATTCCTAATACATCAAAGATAAAATTAACACATGGACATGACATATAGACGTGGATATGCACATGAACACGCCACGTAGGAGAAATTGGTGAGGTATTCGATCAGTTGTTTTGAAGCATTGTGAATTAGTAGTCATGACCATTTAAATTGCTCATAATCCGCTTGGCGGGTACCATATGTCAGGTCTGAGGCAATGTTGAGGTGGCTTGACACATGGACACGCCACATCGGCAAAACTGGTGACGTGTCTGACCAGTCATTTTGAAGCATTGTGAATCAGTAGTCATGGCCATTTAAATCGGTCAAGATAGAGTAAAATGAAAGGTGTAGATCAGTGTTGTCTATGTTATGACAATTTTAGATAAAAAAATTGTGACCTTCTTGACTAAAATGGTCATGATGATTTAGAGTTTGGACCCTCCCAAACGGCTTACGACCATCTGTCGCACAATGGTCATAGATTTATGACCAATTCACCCACGGTCACTACGAGAAGGTCACAATTAAGCATATTTCTTATAGTGGCATATCTTGTAGGTGTGTATATTTGACATTCTTCATAAGCATGTTATTTTGGAAACGGACTACGCTTTTGTGGTCTCCTTCCTTGCACATGATAATCTTGTTAGGTCTGCTCTCATGGGTTTGAAGAAGGAAGCGGTAGCCATCATTAAGCTTCTACCAAATTTTAAGCTGATAAAGATTAACGAACAAGCCAATGTGGTGGCCCACCAAATAACGAAGTATAGTTTTGATAATAGGTCCGATGGTTTTCTCTATAATAGTTTTCCTCCCTGCATGGCGAATGTTGTAAGGAATGATCGTATTCAACTATTTTAATTCTCAATATATGGGTGGGTTTTCAAAAAATAATAATCTATGACAACCATACAACAACCACACACAATAAATAACATGCACATCAGTTTACTATGTTAATCCAAGAATCCATATTTCGTGAAACCAGATATCATTGGAATACATGGCAACCAAATGTCGCGATACTATGCCAGGTATCATCCAATCACCGGCAAAGCACAAATTCATACCTAGATTTTTAACGAAAAAATTCACATTTCACCAAATTAGCTAGCCCATCCTACCACAAGGACGAGGACACCGTCCTCCGTCATCTTCCCCCTAGTCGCCTCTAGCTCCATCCTATCACCGAGCCCCCCCCCCTCCACGAGTTTATGAATTTCGTCGCCAAACCGCACAAGAAAGCCATTGCAGAGTCGAGCTAGGCTGTCATCCAAATCATCACCCACGTCTATCCTCAAATATCTATGTGTTCACTATTCCGTGAGAACACATGGCATTTATAACTTTTTTGTGCAACATGGCATTTATAACTAGGAGAAAAGCTAAAATTGAATAGAGCGGTAGCCATCATTAAGCTTCTACCAAATTTTAAGTTGACAAAGATTAACGGACAAGCCAATGTGGTGTCTCACCAAATAACGAAGTATATTTTTGATAATAGGTCCGATGGTTTTCTCTATAATAGTTTTCCGCCTTGCGTGGCGAATGCTGTAAGGAATAATCGAATTCAACTACTTTAATTCTTAATATATGGGTGGGTTTTCAAAAATAATAATCTGCGACAACCATACAACAACCACACACAATAAATCATGTGCATGTCAGTTTACTATGTTAATCCAAGAATCCATACTTCACAAAGCCCATATATCATTGAAATACATGGCAACCAAATGTCAGCAACACCATGCCAAGTATCATCCAGTCACTGGCAAAGCATAAATACATACCTAAAAATTTGAACGAAGAAATTTAGATTTTCCAAGATAGCTGGACCATCCTAGCACATGGTTGAGGACACCGTCCTCCGTCATCTTCCCCGCATTCGCCTCCAACTCCATCCTATCACCAAGCTTCACGCCCATGAGTTTTATGCAATTCGTGGCCAAACCGCACAAGGAAGCGAGTACAGAGTCAAGCCAGGCTGCCATCCAAATCATCGCCCGTCTCTAAACCTCAAACATCTATCCATTCGCTCTGTAAGAACACACGGACATTTATAACCAGTATATAAAAAGAAAAGCTAAAGTTGAGTTCAAGATGGGACCTAAAAACAGGGAGCTCCTAGTCAGCGCTGCAGGCGCCCGTTAACGAGCTGGCGCCTGCAGCGTCGCTGGTATGGGCCGGCCCAACTCGCGCTTGTTGAAGTGAAAAAACAACAAAACTAAGGATCGATGGGGATTCAAACTCACGATCGCGTTGTTGCGAATCCACCTCTCTAACCACTTGACCAAACTAACTTTGTTGTCTACTACCAGAAAACAGTTATAGTTAACCGTTTCACGCAGTTAAACATTAATATATACTTAATACAAATTATCTAAAAAAATAAAAAATAAATTCGAAAAAAAGTTCATCAAATTTAAGAAAAGTTCAAAAAAAATGAAAAAGGTTCATCAGTTTTCAAAAAAAGTTCATTCAATTCGAAAAAAGTTCACCAAATTCGAAGAAAGTTCATCGGATTCAAAAAAAAGTTCATCGCATTCGAAAAAAAATTCATCAGATTTGAAAAAAGTTCATCGAATTCAAAAAAGTTCATCAAATTTGGAAAAAAGTTCATCAGATTCAGAAAAAGTTCATCGGTTTTGAAAAAAGTTAATCGAAATCGAAAAACGTTCATCGGTTTTGAAAAAAGTTCATCCTAAAAACACCCATGACAGCATCTGGACGAATTTTTTTACAAAGTGATACACCTTTGTAGCTGGCCCGAGACTCCAAGCCCAGCCCTGCCCTGCCCAGCCCAGCCTCGGCCCACCTTGACCTGTCACATGTTCACACATTCGCCCGGTCCCACCTGTCAGAGACGGAACCCTCACGCGCCAAGTAAGCCGCGGATTTCACCACCACCGCCGCCATCTTTCGCGGCCTCGTCTTTTTTCCCGCGGCGCCACTACGAAAAAGCTCTTCCCGCCGGCGCCCCCTCCCCTTCCCCCGCGCGGCGCAAAACTCCTCCCATA
>NC_057804.1:29588444-29600060 GCF_018294505.1 Triticum aestivum | reverse complement strand
CCCTTTCGCTCCCCCCGCCTCCATCTCCCCGATGGCGATGCGGCCGCCGTCCTTCTTCGGCGGCCTCCGGGCGCGGGAGCTCAGCGGCGGCAGGGGCTCCGCCCGCGCCTCCGCGGCGCGGCTGCCCTACCTCTCCGACCTCTCCTCCGACCCCGGCGACCGCGGCTGCGGCGTCATCTCCGTCGAGCACTCCGGCGACCCCGCCATCCCTTTCGCCGTCTCCTTCTGCAAGGTTCGTGTAATCTTGTTTCAGTTAGATTTGGCGAGGCCGACGGCGACGGCGCGCTGATCCGCCCCCTCCTTCCTCCCTCCAGGTCCCGCAGATCTCTCGCCTCCTGGCGGTTGCCGACGAGGATGGGTATGTCGCCATCTACGACACCCGCCGCCGCCTCCCCTCCAGATCCTCCTCCATAGAGAAGTCAGGTTAGCTTCGGTGCCCCCTTGTGATTTACCACTAGCAGCGTGCCGGCTGCCTGCCTGACATTTTGGACATTTTGTGCTAAAATTGGATGGCTGCTGCCATTAGCCCCAATCTGAAATCTTGCTCCTTTGTAGCTGAAACGAGGCTGTCCGATTGGGTTGCTCACAACAATGCCATCTTTGACGTGTGCTGGATCAAGGTAACCGCATTTGCCTGCAACATGCGACATCTGTTTTCTCTGTCTCTCAGCAGTGTATTTTTGTGTGTCTCTGGCAAAGTTAACCGCTGAATTATGTCATTTATATAGGAGGGATCCCAATTACTGACTGCATCAGGCGACCAAACTGTGAGTACAGCATGATCAATCAATTCATCTAATTTCTCATAACACCAACTATCATTCGTCTGATTTTGTGTGTGCATAATCTCACTGTAATTGCTTTTACTGTACCAGGTAAAGATATGGAGCGTGGAGAATAAGAAGTGCCTTGGTGTGCTATCAGGGCACACTGGAAGTGTCAAGTCACTGTCATGCCATTCTTCAAATCCTGGTCAGTTGTATATCTGAACCTGTTTAACTTAGCTTGGGACACGCCTGCATTAGCTGGTGACTCGAATTCAAGTCGGTTATTGTCTATGCAGATCTTGTTGTTTCTGGTTCAAGAGACGGTTCTTTTGCACTTTGGGATCTAAGATGTGACCCCAAAACCCCAAATGGCCATGGTGAAGCATGCCTCATGTATGTTATCTAATGGCCGCTGCAATCTAAATGCTCCTTTTAACCGCATTCATCAAATATCCGTAGCAATATATCATCTTTCACTGAATTCAGCTGTTTTTACATGTTAGGTCTTCTGCTGTTGTCAAAGAAGCGCACAGTCCCACGCGAAGGAATCGGACAAGGTCTCGAGCAAAGGTATTGAATCTACATAGAATCCTTTTGCTGGTGAGTGTACACCCCCTTTGGTTCATTTGCTGATAATGGTCATATTTAGGGAGCTTCGACGAGCATCACATCAGTTCTTTATCTGAAAGATGATATCTCCATTGCTACTTCTGGTGCTGCAGACAAGTAAGGCATTGACCCATCCAATTTATACTGCACTTACTACATAAGTTCATATAGTTTACATCACTGATTATGCATGCCAGCGGCATGTTTCAATTATGACCGCACCACTTCTAACACAATGCACCTCTGTTGTAGTTTGATTTTATCTAACTCACAAAATTTATTACAGCGTTGTGAAACTTTGGGATACACGGAACCTTAAAGCGCCTGTCTCCAACAAAACCTCTCAGTCAACAGCACAACCTTTGGTAAGCAAGCAGCTCTCAATTGCAAAAGAACACATTTGTAGTTCAGTTTCAACTTTCAAGGCTAACAGGGAGTCCTTTCATTCAGAAAGAGGGGGTGACACATGGGATCTCTTGCTTGTCTCAAGACTCATATGGTGCGTATATTGCTGCGTCATGCATGGATCACAGGTGAGAATAATATTTGACCACTACACAGAACTGCAAAAAACTGATGTCACTGGAGGGAATTGCTTCTGACTTCATATGCTTTCCACTTTCAGGATCTATCTGTATAGTACTCTCCACATGGACAAGGGTCCAATAAAGACTTACACTGGCAGCAAAATTGAGTCTTTCTTTGTCAAGGTGAGTGGCCAACTGGTTTAGCCTTCTCTCTTCCAGCTGCATATTCTTGGTTTCTTTCATGTGTTTTATTTAACACCTGCTTTGGTGCTTGAATGCAGTCTGCTATTAGTCCTGATGGGACTCATATTCTAGGCGGTTCGAGCAATGGCAATGTTTACTTGTGGCAGGTATTTGTTGCATTCCTATTGCCTCTTCTTTTACATTTCATACATTGTATTCATGTTAAATTGCTAATTCCTTTTCACTTATGTAGGTGGATCAGCCTGAAAATGGGCCTATAGTTCTGAAAGGCCATGAGGGTGAAGTCACTTCAGTTGACTGGTATGATCTATCCAGAATGGCTACTTCTTAATGTCTTACTGTTACCATAGTGCTCATGTTGCAATGCCAATTTCGCAATTTCAGGTGCTCTTTGGAGGTTGGAAAGATAGTATCATCATCTGATGATTCCACGGTGAGTCTTGTTAAAAGTTTACAAGTTTCATCTTAATGTTGCCTTGTCAAACACTACAACAAAATGAACCCAGTCATCTCACCATGATCAGGGGCATCTATAATATTTGTTGTCATCTAATCTACAAATGAAAAGAACAAGAGTTTGGTAGGAAGTTTAAACTGCTGCTGACAGCCTGACACTTTGTTCTGTGCATCAGGTTCGTGTATGGAACACCAAGAAAATAGACTGCACCAACATAAGTTCCCCTACAGTCATCCGTAAGAGGGTAACTGCTCCAAACATTGACTGCCCAAGATCGGCTAGCCATGAGCGAGCGACTAGTTCAAGAGATGTAGCAGCCTGCACCAGTGCTGGCAATGAATTGCCAGCCGGTTCACACTCACCCCTCCGGCCCAGAGTACTGGAGTTTGGCACGCCTGAGTCTGTGAAAAAGAGAGCCTTTTCGGTATTTCGGGAGGAGGCCTTGGATACTAGGAGCAGCCCAGGGGCTCAACTGAGCAGTCCCTCTTCGGTCCTGAACCCACCGCCTTCTCTGAAAAGGAAAACTATCCGGGACTACTTTGGCAGCAGCACATCATGAAGTCAAAACTTTCTGACAAATAAGAGTGTCATGGATTCTTCTGAGCTGCCCTGAGGAGCTTTCTTAACTTATGGTGAGAATCTTGTTTTTCTGCGAGAACTTACTCTGCTGATAATTGACAGTTGGGCATGCTAACTCATTGCTCCCATTTTTCTCCTACTCAGGCCAAGCTTGTTCAGAGGTGACGGGGCCTGCAACTTTTGGAAAATCCCTGTCTTGCTGATCTGGTCATATGCTGATGATTGACCTGATGAAGTGCCGTTGTACATGATATATATTGTTAAAACCATCTGCCTTTTCTCTTTGTATTATTTCCTCATCGAGCTCTTTAGGTTGTGACTCGAGGAAATCTTGTTATTAGTAACAAAATTAAAGAGATCTCTGTGAGATTTCCCTAGTGCATTGTTAGTAATTAAAGATTGATCTAGCAGAACTTTCTGATGTTGACAATTGTCTCTTGGAACATGAGAGTAAAGGAATTTGGACTTGTGGTTGGTTCCTGGCTATAACACCTTCCATGAGTTCTGTGCTGTGCATAGCAATGGCATATCTTGTTTGCCTTTAGGCTGACCAATGTTGGTTGGCTTATAAAATGATCCATGGCCATGGTGAATAATGGAGAATATTTTGGCATGGCTGGAAATGTTGTTTAGTTGTTTGAATTAAATGCATGGAACTTGCAATGTTTCAACGCCTCTGTAGCTTGCAAAATAATATATTGGTCTGGACTTATGGTCAATAGTTGAAACTCTGGACACTTTGACCTGCCCTTACCATCAACAATCCTTTGCTAAAAAATCTTAGAAATTAGATTGAGTACTTCACTGCTACTAGCTACTAGCTAATGCCCATATTTTTCTAACGGATCACAATCATATTGTTTGAACATAGGCCTGATTTGGTTATGCATCTTTCCATGCCTGATCAAGCTCTGACCTAGCCCATGCGGCGCCTATGGTCGGTGCACACAGTTTGTTCATGCTTCCAGGCAAATGCCCATGTCACATCAACATCCCTTGTATTACTACCTAATAACTAAATTTCATAGTTCATTTATACGTAAACATATTTAGTTTAGAAAACACAGTTGCAAGAAACCTTTAGCTATGTTCTAAGAAAAAAAGAAACCTCCAGCAATATTCCTTTAGCAAGGGCATGTCATATACATTGTGCTGTTTAAAGACACACTCCTAATTACAACGAAGTCTGAAAAAATACTACAACACAATCGAATCTGAATAAAGAAGAAAGCACACCAGCAAGAAATCTGCTGCGCCCTCCTAAAGGGATCAAAAGCTGTTTCATGGGTAACACAAGTTTTCTATGAGGGTGGCATCGCAACAAGATTTAGCATGGTGTTTTGAATTTTGAACCCTGGTTGGAAGGGAATCGAGGGAGGCAATGAGGATATACGACATGATCGTGAGCCTGATGCGCTCCTTGGTAGCTGGCTTGATGCCTTGTGCTCGTGTTTATATGGCCATTCTCTCACTTGGAATATTATTGGGGGAAGAGACATCCCATAGAGCTGTACAAACTCGAAGTTTCGGGTGAGTTTGAGGGATCTTAAAAGGCCAGAACAGTGCCGAGAGAAAGGGAGTTTCGAGGTGTCTTTATCGTTGACTTGAACCACTAGTCGAGCACTTATATCGTCAAAAGAAGGGGATTCTCTAGGCGGCCTTCTCTTTTATCCAAGCCACTAATCAAGATGCTTTTCTCGTTGCTTCTCCTAACATAAGAGTAGGTCATGCTCCACAATGCAACTAGATTGATTTAAGAAACATTTATATGTCAACTTTGTAGATACCCTCTAATTTCACACCGTATATACTTATCTTAGATACCCGAATATGCATTTTGGACCTTACGCTCCACCGAGCCCTTTTCCTTTTCTTTGAAAAACCACCCCATATTTTAATTAAGAAAATATCATACTACCGTTCATTACATAATTTGTCAAGCGGGAGGGAACACTCCCAACTAATAACCCATCAGTCTAGAGTTTACACAAAAAATTGCAAGTTTCATGTGAAACTCTGTTGTCGTCCTATGTCTCCGATTTAATCTTCACAGATCCCGCTTTTTTTTTGGGAAAATAATCAAAATACATTTTAGAAGTTTCAATTTTTTGTTGGAAAATAACATCCCACATGGTTATAGAGATGTATTATACATATGTGTAATATTTTATTTGTAAATAATTTAACACGTGATTTTAAAAAATACATAGTTTTGGAAAGAACAAACAAAACATCTCTTCATAAAAATTGATGAAAGTAAAATTTCAGAATATGAACAAAAATATATTTTTTATTTTTTATAGCTCACACTTTTTTTGAAAAAAGATCTCCGGTCTATTAATAATATGTTAAAACAATACAAAAATTCTCAAAAGTAAAAACAAAATACAACCAGGTACTTGAACCAACTAGTGACAACAACAATCAGCGGAGCAAGCCAAATGTGTGCCATCTCATGGCCTTGCTTCCTCATATCTCCGGCTAGTATGGTGCCTGTTAGATGCATATCAATTGGGCCCTGAAATGCAAGGGTTTTGTAGTACACGAACAAATTTCCCTCGGTTAAGAATCAAAGTATCAATCTGTGATTTTTTTTGCAACAACCAATGATCACTACATGCACTCAACTAAAACTCTTCTATTGGTCTCCAACTTAGACAAATGAGATTGTCATTTTCCTTAGCTTTGCTAGCTACAAGGATTAATGTACAATGTGGTAATAATTTTGTAAGCGATGAAAGTAAAATTTCAAAATATGAAAGAACAGAAAATAAAGTGACCGAGATTGTGATTATGAGGAATAAATAATCGGGATCCATACCTTTGCTACTAGCATCTCTTCAGAAAAGCACATAGATGTGGTGAACGAATTACAGTTGCATATCAATTGAATATTTAAATTACAATGCTCATGTTTAATCATACATGTCATGATTGCATATAGGCATGACGTCCATCTATCCATAGGACGTTATCCAACTGCATCTATAGCTAATACTTTACCTAAGAATGCTATCCAACATGCATACCTAAATATTAAGAAAAGAGCATTGCATTAAACAAAGTGAGATAATGTAGAGTGTATTGTCTTTACCTCAAGTTCATCATCGAGGCAACTAGAAAGTTACCTTTTTATTCTTAGTGGTAGCAACAAAATACAACCTTCTTTTTTAGCCATCGAGATAGATCACTTATAAGGATAGATCCAACTAGCATACACAATTCCCTCTTGAATACCATTCATCTAATCATGACTATGGAATAATAATAGATCGGCTATCATATATGTTCATCAATCATGCAACAAAGAACCAAAACAAAACCAGATAAAAATCCATATATAATCCGTTCATTAAGTGACAGTTCAACACACCGAAACAAACACACCGACAATTACATCAGATGAATCATAATCATGTAGGACACTCATGTGATCTTTCTATTGAAGAACAGGGGTGAGATGATGCCACATAGCTAATGTTATGGACCCATAATCCAAGGAGTACAACTCACACATGGTCATCAGGGTAGCAAGGTTGATGAAGATAGCTCCGTCAACAAATTCACCCTCTGACAGAGTATCAGAAAATACCTCCATATTGAATCACCTTGAAACGCGTGGTGGCGGCGGCAGAAAAATTTCACAATAAATATTTTTAGGTATATAAAAGGCGTAGGGTCTGAGAGGCGTGCCCTAGGGGGCGACACGGCCCCTTAGAGTGGTCCAGGCCCAGACTATGCCGACCCACCACATGTGGCCTATAGGGCTCCCCGAGTGGCACCTTTGCCTTGTAGTGTATTCCCAGCTTCAATCTTCACGGCGTATTTTTATTTTATTGTCTTGGTCTCAAAAAAAGTGTTTTTGTGCAAAGTAAAAAGCAGAAGTGTAACCGACAATTGGCACTGGATTAATAAATTAGTATAATAAAATTGTGTAAAGTGTCAAAACTATGTAATAATGATATAAAAGTAGCATGAACATAACAAAAACTATATATACATTTGAGAGTATCAACATCCTCAAGCTTAATCTTACTGTCCTCGAGTAGGTAAATGATAATTTTTTTTTATTGTGAATGTGATATGTCCATTTTGTATCATGTTTTTCTACTATTATTTATTGTGTTTTGGGTCATTATTTCACTTTATGATGCAATTCTAATGCATTTTCTCTCTTAATTTGCAAGATTTATATGAAGAGGGGAATTGCTGGCAGCTGTAATTCTGGACCTGAAAAAGTTACAACAGAGATAGCTATTCTTCGGAGCTCCAGATGATCTGAAAATTTACGAAGAATCATTTTGAGATTAATAAGAAATACTGGAAGAAGAATCAACTAGGAGGGCCCCACTAGTGCCTAGGGCGCGTCACCCAGGCTTGTGGGCCCACCAGCAGGCCTCCATGGCCCCCTTCTCCTATATGATGCCATTTGCCCTAGAAAAAAAATCAAGTGAAGACTTTCGGGACGAAGCGCCGCCGTCTCGAGCCGGAACCTAGGCAGGAATATTTTTGCTCTTCGGCGGAGCGATTCCGCCGGGATACTTCCCTCCGGGAGGGGGAAATCGAAGCCATCGACATCATCAACACTCCTTCGTCGTGGGAGGACCAATCTTCATCAACATCTTCACCAGCATCATCTCATCTCAAACCGTAGTTCATCTCTTGTATTCAATTTTTATCCCAAAATCTCAGATTGGTACCTGTTGGTTGCTAGTAGTGTTGATTACATCTTGTAATTAATGCTAGTTGATTTATTCCGTGAAAGATAATATGTTCAGATCCTTAAGCATACTCAATACCCCTCTAATCTTCAACATGAATATGGTTGTGAGTAGTTACTTTTGTTTTTGAGGACATGTGAGACGTCTTGTTATAAGTAATCATGTGAAGTTGGTATTCGTTTAATATTTTGATGATATGTATGTTGTTCTTCCTTTATTGGTGTCATGTGAACATTGACTACATGACACTTCACCATACTTGTGTTGGGAAACATAGTAGAAAACAATAAATTCCGCACCCACGCACACCCAGGGTCAATATGAAGATGCATAACGGGCGATCGTTACCGTCACCAAGTTACAGTGAAAGAAGAAAGTGTCGGTGTAGATCGTACTTGGAGTCCCTCTAACTGTCGATGAACGATCCCACGAGCCGCCCACGAACAGTCCCTCGAACCAAAGACCACAACATGACCTCTCTACATGGTTGCAAGCGTGCAACCTTCATGATCCGGCAGCGCTTTGCTGTCCAAAGCTAACCATCTTCAAAGAATTAAAGGGAGGAGATTAGAACCACACTGGACTTCTAATTATGAGGATTATAATATTAGTCTAGCTCTAATTAGTCAACTAGAACCAACTAGAACTAGGGCTAGATGAACTAGAGGAGGCTCCAAAACTTGTGTGTCCAAAGAGTGGAAATCCTCTAGTATATATATGTCAAGGGGAAGAGGAACGGCGCCACAAGGGGAGGGAAAGTCCCTCCCCTTTGGCTGGCCAAGTGAGGAGGAGTTGGACTCCTTCCCTACTCCAATTCGGCCTCCTTCCGAAGACAAAGGGGGCACCTCCCCACTTGGGTCTTTGTGGCCCAAGTTGCCTTCCACCACTTGGACTTTTTAGGCCCGTTGATATTAAATTAAATATAAAAGTGTTCTAAATATTTTCAGACCCTTTTATATATAATTTAACATCCCAAAAATATTTTCCACCTATATATATTTATCGGTAATAACCAGTATTACCTGATACTCTCCCAAACCCTTCCGGCGAGCCCAAAACGCTTCCGATCCTCTCGGAACTATTCTGAATAGTAATGAAACAATTCCACAAATATATTCTCATCACTCCCATCCTACTAACACTCAACAACTCGTGATTGCCTTCATATTGTGACCCCATATGTTCGGTAACTCATAGACATGAACGAAACCCCTTCGCTCAATGACCGACAGTGATACCGTGGACGTCCATATCGATCCCGGGTGAACCTTTCGTTATCATGTGATGTTCCTTATGCTTCGCGATATTTCACAAAACCCGGAATGCATCGGTATCCTCCGGAGTCATCACATGCTCACTATATTGATATCCTCGTTACCGGTTTTGTTCTTCTTTCTCATTATTGTGTTTTGGCATCCCCGTGATGAAGTCACCTATGTCTGACTAGACGATGATGGATGTCGTCACACCGAGAGGACCCTAAAAATATCTCTCCATCATAGGACGAGAAAATCGCACTCTCGAGCTACCTAGTCCCTTGTCAAACTTTCCGATGAGCCTCTAAGTTGTCGTTATGATCACCGTGTTGCAAGTGATGTTTGAGCAACCCCAAAGCCCACCGTACGGTAAGAGTGACTATGATACCTAAGAAGAAAAATCACACTTCAACACTCCGTATTATTACAATTGATAACAAACAATATTGACTCTATTCATAACAGACAACTTTGGGTCGATTCAATATGATCGTTCTTCCAACGTCATAATCTCAATATTGTTTTAGAACTATCATTACACTTAACTATATCCTAAGATCCGGAAAATGTGATCACCAACAACACTTGAGCTATTTCTAGAGGCAAGACTAGGAACCTTTAATTTTGTCGTTTATCATTCCACACGCGCATACGAGTTTTCCACTTAATCACATATTCCAGGATCACAACAGTTATAGCATAGAATATAAACTCTATAATTATGAACACGAAAATATAATAATATAAATATTATTGCTCTAGGGCATATTTCCAACAAGTTGGGCCTAAAGAATGGCATTGGAAAGTAATAAGTAGATGATGAGTTGCCAGAGTGACAAAAATTTAAACCATAGTTTATGCATTATTCCATAAGGGGCTGATTTGGATTCATGTATTTCATGCTATGGTTAGATTTATCTTCATTTTTATTTTTTAGTTGAGTATGCTTGCAAGAGGGGTTATCATAAGAGGGTTGTTTGTTCAAGTAAGAACAACACCCTAGCATCGGTCCACCCACATATCAAATTATCAAAGTAGTGAACATGAATCAACTAAACATGATGAACGTGACTAGACGGGAATTCTCATGTGTCCTCGAGAACTCTCTCATTATAAGAAGTACATTCGACTTGTCCTTTGCTATAAAAGGATTGAGCCATCTTGCTACACTTTTGTTACAATTGTTACTTGATACTCGTTACGAATTATCTTGCTATCAAACTACTTGTTACCGCTATTTTTAGTACTTGCAGAGAATATCTTGCTGAAAACCGCTTGTCATTTCCTTCTCCTCCTCGTTGGGTTCGACACTCTTACTTACCGAAAGGACTATGATTGATCCCCTATACTTGTAGGTCATCATAATGCTATCTCAATAGGAAGGAGAGCCTTGGCGCAGTGGTAAAGCTGTTGCCTTATGACCATGAGGTCACGGGTTCGAGTCCTAGAAACAACCTACTGTAGAAATGCAGGAAAAAACTATGTACAAAAGACCAAAAGTGGTTGGACCCTTCCCCGGAGCACGCGCAAGCGAGAGTTATGTGCATCGGGATGCTGTTTAATCCTACCTCAACATGAAGGTGGTATCCACCCGCCTGCTACTCCAACTGCGCCTCTGCCTCCTCGGCTCGTGCAAGGTGGAACTGCTCCTTTGCCTCTTCCATCCCAAATCCGCCGGGCTCGACCTCTGTGCCCGCCGCCTCCTCTCCTGCTTTCTCTTCCTCCTTCTCCTTCTTCTGCTCTAACATCCCCGTCTCCGCCTCACCCTTGTCCGTAAGGCGAGCAACGTGTTGTGCACCGGTTGTGCGATGTTCCTCAATGGCGCTCATCTCCCACACGATATCCGCTCGACGCTCGGGCATTAGCATTTTGTAGTTGGTTACCATGGCAGACATGAAGGTCAGAGCGAAAGGAAAATCGGCGGGGAATCCGGTGGTGACACGAAAGGGAGGAAAAGAAGGAATATGCCGGTGGCTAGGGTTCCTCAAATCGATTAATGCAGTCATCAAACCAACGATCGAAGGGTTTCCATGTGGGTCCTGCCCATCAGTCTGATGTGGCGGATGCGCCCTGGCGTCTCCATATTTGCCCAACATATGGGATGGTATGAGGGGGTGCCAGACAACCCAGACATATGAGTTGGGTTTAGGGCCCTGGTTAGGTTAGCATTTTGGCTTAGGCGGTGTCCGTGTTGTCTGCATGATGTTTGTCGGAAGTGGGGGTCCGGTTGTAAATGTTTCTACAAAGGTTTTGAAAGCGTCCTTGGATGAACAAAGATTGCTTGCTTGTTAATAAATAAACTAAATACTAAAAGGGAAGAACGCTACCGATGGAAGCGAGGAAGAAGATTGACAACTTGTGTCCTGCCTATATTTAGGCGGGTTGTGATAAGATGACCAGTGGAAAATGCAAGGTCAACTGGAAACTCGTCTGCAAGCCGAAGATCTTTGGTGGTTTGGGCATCCTCAACCTTGAGAAATTTTCTACTGCCCTTCG
>NC_057804.1:29563752-29588237 GCF_018294505.1 Triticum aestivum | reverse complement strand
CCTTTTTGTGGCAGCCACCAGGGTTAGTTTAGAGATGGATGTAAGGCGAAGTTCAGGGAATCATCTTTGCTCGACGACATGAGACCCAAAGATATTGCTCCAACGATATTTGACCTCTCAAGAAAGAAATCTTGCTCGGTCCAAAAAGCTCACCACAAGAATTATTGGGTTAGTCAGATTGATACCCACCATGGGCTCACCATGGAGCATATTTAGGAGTTTGCCTTTCTTTGTGAGAAGCTACCCTCTATTACTCTCGACAATGATATGCATGATACTATCCTATGGAAATTCACTTCTCATCGAGAATAATCGGTGTCGACTACCTATATGGCGTAGTTTGCGGGACGCATGACAAGCATCGTGCCTACTGATATTTGGAAGGGTTGTGCCCCTCGGAAATGCATTTTTTTGCTTGGCCGATAATTCAAAACAGAGTTTGGACGACCGATCGATTTCACCGTCGTGGATGGCCGAACTGCAATCTCTGCTCGTTTTGCAAGCAAGTCCACGAAACCGCGGTGCACCTTCTCTTCCAATGTAGGTTCTCCCACCATATTTGGATCGAGGTTGCAACATGGCTTGGTCTACATGGTGATGTGGTGAGGAGCTGGCGAAATGAGGCTTCGATTCAAGAATGGTGGATTGAAAATGTGATTGAGCGTGGAGATCAGAGAAAGGCTCTCGCCTCATTGTCCATACTTATGTCTTGGAAGATTTGAAAAGAGGCGACGAACACGAGCTCACCGGCCGACGAGACGACGAACTCACTCCGGGAAGCAAACAAAGGCTCTGCGTCTCGCACGCACGCTGTCACAAACTCGCAATGTCACGACCCACCTCAGCCGCCACGCACGCACCGCATCCTCCCGACACAGCGGCTGCCTCAGGCGCCGCGCCGTGTCAGCCCTCTCGCCTGGTGTAGCCCATGCAAGCCTCCACCCCCACCACGTACCCCGCCTCCTCCCTACGTGTCACCGCTTCTTCCACCTATATATCGCGCACCGGCCTCGATCCCCTCTCCACCTCAACCCACTTCACTTCAGAGTTCAGTCCCCTCCAGCTCTCGAGTTCGACAGATCTTGGCTCACTTCACCGCCGGCGGACGCAGCGAAGCGAGGGAGGAGCAATGGCGGACCGCGGGGGCTACGTGCAGGTGCAGCACGGGCAGTACGGCGGCGGGCACCACGGCGGGCAGCAGCAGCACGGGCGCCAGATGGGCGAGCAGATGAAGGGCATGTTCCAGGAGAAGGCGCCGTCGGCGTCGCAGGCGCTGACGGTGGCGACGCTGTTCCCGCTGGGCGGGCTGCTGCTGGTGCTGTCCGGGCTGGCGCTGGCGGGCACCGTGGTGGGGCTGGCCGTGGCCACGCCCGTGTTCCTGCTCTTCAGCCCCATGCTGGTCCCGGCCGCGCTCACCATCGGCCTGGCCGTCACCGGGTTCCTCACCTCCGGCGCGCTGGGGCTGGGCGGCCTCTCCTCGCTCACCGTCCTCGCCAACACGGCGCGCCAGGCGTTCCAGCGCACCCCGGACTACGTGGAGGAGGCGCGCCAGCGCATGGCCGATGCCGCCGCGGCCGCGGGGCACAAGACGCAGCAGGCCGGCCACGCCATCCAGAGCCGCGCGGAGGACGCGCGCGCCGGAGGAGGTGGCCACACCGGCGCCACCGGCGGAGCGGGCGCCGGCACCGGCACCGGCACCAGGGCGTCGTCGTAAGCTGGAGCTAGCAGGCCGATGTCAGTCCGCCGCGCCGCGTCGTCTACTACCTGATCTATGTGTGCTAGCGCCTTCGTACGTGTCTACACGAGCGAGTGTGTGTGTGTGTTCGTGCGTGTCAGTGTGTGTGTGATGTTTCTACTGTTGTACTACTGCTCGTGTTCGTCCGATCGATCGGTTTAGTACCGAGTTGTGAATAAGAAAAGGCCCGGGCCGCTTCGTTTGTCCATGCATTTGCTTCTGTGCTCGCCTCGCTGCCGATCATTTGACATTGACGCTTCAGAATATGTCTTCTCTTTGAAACGAAGTTCAGATTCTGTTTTGGTTGAATGCGGAACGTGCAAGACGATTTATCCCACCGCTAGAAAATAGCGGTGCCACGTCGCCAGTACAGACGTGCCGGAGGCGAAAACAAACACAAGCCGCAGGTGCAGGACTGAAACCGTCTCGCAAGGCAAAGGCAACAATGTACATCACCATGGCTTGCTGGCCGCTTCACCCTTTCTGTTTTTTTTTTGAGTGAATGGCGGAGCTACAATGGTGTTCTAGGGCGCATACAAATTGGATCAGGAGAATACAGAAACCACACGTGCCTAAGGTGTATTGTTCGGTGTTGTTCCTATCTTTGTGAGGAATGAAAGAGGCACAAAGAGAGAAGAGAGGAGGCACAGTACTACTTTTTGCAGCATCTCCAACGCTAATTCTTTTTTGCATTTCATACATTAGGGCATACGCTCGGCATAGTCTGCGTATACCGATCGTTTAGCCATCCAACGCCACTGATCCGTAAATTTGCTCTGGCATAGTCAACGCCACTGACCCGTAAATTTGAAATTTGCTCTAGCTGACCTGGAAATTTGCTCTGCCATAGTCAATGCCAGTGACCCGTAAAATTGAAATTTGCTCTAGCATATATAGTCTGCGGATACTGATCGTTATCCGAGGCATCCAAGGCTGCTGACCCGTAAATTTGCTCCGGGATAGTCTGCGGATACTGATCGTTCAGCTGGATACAATTTCATCCAACGCTGTCTGCATACACACTCCAGCATTCAACGCTGTCTGCATACACACTTCAGCCGGATGAAATTGGGATGAGATTTGCCTGCATACACACTTCAGCCGGATGAAATTCATGCAAATCAGCTGACATTTATCCGGTTCGGATAGAAAATAGCACAAATCAATCATCCAAATAAGTCCAGTACAACAATTTCTTAACCGGATGTCTAATAAGCTTCATCAACAGGTTACGTCGTCCCACAGATACGCCCCCTTCAATTTATCTAACAATGTGTACTTAAATGGTCGTCCCTCTGTCATGTGATACATCACATCAGCGTGAGCGGGCTACATAATGTGTAGATCAGCATTGAGTAAATGAACGCGTTGACCAGCATTAAGTGAATGAATTGTTAAAAGGAGAGAGGGGGATTGATGGAAATAGTTTTTTTTTTGTAGTGCTTGAGCCTCGTGAGCATATATATAGGAGTACATGATCTACTTGGAGTACAAGGCAAGCCAGAATATTTCCTAGTCTAACCTATGTTTCCTAATACAATCACGTTACTCAACATCCCCCACAGTCACAACGGTAGCGACGCAGACGGTAAGACTGGAGAAGAATCCGAAGGCAAGCCGATGGACACCTTCCCCCACAGTCGTAACGGTCGACGCATCACGGAGTTGTGGCTGGAGTGGAAACCAACGAGGTTGCTCAAGCAGGCGGTAGCCCTTTGTGCCGTTTGTCGATGTAGCCAAGAGCATGGGTGGTGGAGCCGTGGTCCAGGTAGCCGTGCGAAGAATGTCATGATCGATGTCGAGACGGGGTGCGCCGACCAGGCTTGCCAGGCCCGGTGTCGAGGAAGTCGCCGTGGAGCCGCGGGTGTAAGAGGGCGTCAAGTTAGTCATGGGCGCAGTGGTGACGAGGTAGTGGTGCACCGGAAGGATGATGGTGTTGACGACGCGTCGCAGCGGGTTTGCCAAGCCCGGGGACACATCGTGGACGAAGGCACGCACCGGTGTTGCCAGCACCGGGCATGCGTAGATGGACGAAGACAAAGTTGACGAAGCGCCGACCAGGCTTGCCAGGCCCGGGGACCAGGGCCGGTCCTGACATTTAGGGGGCCCGGGGCAAAACTAAAATTAGGGACCCTTTAATATAATGATGACATAATAGCCAATATGCTAATATATTATGGAAAACATTTCAAATGCATCAATATTGCATCAAACAATTTATACATATTACCTTAAAATCATAAGATTCTGAGATGCATCATTACCAATTAATCCTCATCCAGTAATTTCCTCTCAGTGGATAAAATTGCAAGATGTATACTGTATAGATTAGATGAAACATGCCAAAATTTAAGAACAACTGGTAATTCGGAACTAGTAAAAAGCTACAAAAGAACATAACCATACAACATGAGTGGCGGGCTATCTAAAAAAATTCTTACCGAATATAAAGTCAAACTCGCAAGATGCAAATATACCAAGTTGAATAATATATACCACTCAACAGTGTCCCATCAGTCCATCATCATTGTCCTGTCACAATAAAAAAGACGAAATATCGATGTCATCTAGTATGAATTTCTGTATATCATCAAGGCACTTATAGGCTATTAGGCTAACCTTGCCATTTGTAAGGGCATGTACAATGGTGCTATCTTAGCAGTGTCACGTAGGATAAATAATGACGTGGAGGAGAGAAAACTCATAAGAGAAGGCTTGTCTTTTTTCTTATTTAAGAGACAAGAAATGATCTTTTGGCATAATATGTATCACCATATTTTTAGGAATGACTAGTCATTGAAGATAAGGCTAAGAGATGACCCATTGTAGACAATATTTTTTATCATCTCTAAATTACATGTAAGACTTAAGATAAGACTACCTTATCAATCATCTTACATGCCCTAACGTGGCCTCGGGGGACAGCGGAAGACTACCGACTGCCACCGGACGTCCCTGTGGCCTCATCGATCCTATTCGCCTAGCCTGCAAGGAGGTGAACTGATGGCGATGCGATCAGGCAAGGCGACGGCGTCGTAAGGCAATGAAGCGATTAGGAAAATAGCAATTAGACCGTCTCGCGCCGGGTGCCAGATACGTGCAAGTCGTCGGCGCGAACGTCGTGCGTGATTGGCGGCTAGTGATGCGTCGCTCTAGATTTCAGAAGTCCTGGTTGTGTGCTTAATTATAGCGATCTAGTAGTTGCTACTTGGGCCAGGCCACGCACGGCAGAACGTGCAACATCGTTTTTTTTTACTGCAGGCTTGATTTAGAGAAGCACACTTATCTTGGGGGCCCCTTCCGTCTCGGGGGCCCGGGGCGGCCCCCCCCCCCCTAGCCCCCCATCAGGACCGGGCCTGCCGGGGACACGTCGTGGATGAAGGCACGCATCGGTGTTGCCAGCATCGGGCATGCGTAGACGAGGGACCTGCACGAGCTGTATGCCATGTCGGAGAAGTCGGATGGGCCAGCAGAGAAGAACTCGACGACGATTGCGGCGCCCATCGGCGCGGGGCCGATGTCACCAACGGTGGTCGGAGTAGAAGAAGTGGTCGGGGTAGATGACAGCGACGCTGGCGACGGGCTGGTGCTTGGACGAAGACCGAAGGGGGTGGACGGGCAGCGGGGCGGCTACGAAGGTAGCGGCGGCGGCGGCCAAAGAAGAGTGGCGGTGGCGGCGGCTAGGCTAGGAGTGCGGCGGCGGTGCTCGAAGTAGGCGAAGAACCCTGACAGCGTAACGAAGACCGGCACAGACGGTGGCGCTCCAGCGCCAAGGGAGACGGCGCGGAGCTACCACGGGAGGTCGACATGCGGTGACGGCGGAGTGGATCGCGGGTCGCGGCGCGACGGCCCGAAGGGGCGACGCAGCGGCGGCAGGAGGGTCGGGGCGACGGCGGGAAGACCTCGGGGCGGTGACGGGGACCGTGGGTCGCAATGCTGCGGCCCGAAGGGGCGGCGCAACGGCGGTTCGCGAGTCGGTGCAGCCGTGGGGGCGGCCTCGGGGCGACGGCGGGGACCGCATATCGCGACACTATGACCCGAAGGGGCGACGCAGCGGCGACGCACAGGTCGATGCAGCTGCGAGGAGAACAACGGGGTGGCGGCGCTGCGGCCCGACGGGGCGACGCAGCGGCAACCCAATGCTCGATCGGTGGAGAGGCGCGCTGAACTCGGGGACGATCTTCACGGGACCTGTGGAGGCGCGCGTAACCGACGGGCCAGGTCGTTCGCACGACGTAGATGAGGCGGATCGCCACGGCGAGCGGGTGATCAAGCCGATCGTGCGCGAGGTCGGGGACGCCGCTCGGTGGAGGTGTGGTGGCGGCGGAGTTCGAGATGAAGCCGGCGACGACGGACGGCGTGAGACGTTGTGCGGACGAGCTTGTCAGCACCGGCACCCGGGCTGCCAAAGCAACGCCGGCGCCCGGGCAGCGAGGCCTGAGCGACCAACGGAGCAGCGGCGCCCGAGTTGAGGCAGTCGACTAGCCTAACGCAACCAAGGACGAGGCCGACGAGGTAGACCGCCGGGCCGCTGTGCAGACGCGGCGGAGGCGGGTGATGTGGATCGATGGGCGAGCCGACGCGCGAGCGACGACTATGATTGGTCGTCGCATGGCGCGTGGCTGTCGGATCGAGGCAATGCAGGTGCCCCGGTCGGAGCAGGGCGGTGACGGCCGGCGCAGGGCGACGGGCGGACCAACGCGCGGAAGACGGCTGGCCCTGACGGGTCGCCTCGGCGCGCGTGGCTGTCGGGTCGGAGGAGAGGCCGGCTGGTCGCGCCGGGGTCGAAGTAGAGACGCTCGGTGTCGACGGCGGCGGCGGGCGACGCTAACCGATCAAGCATAGATCGAAAAACCAAAAAGAAAAACGCCGATCAAAACGAACGGCGAGAGAGCGAAAAAATCCGGAGCAAGGGCTCGGGAAAAAGACTCTCTAGGGCAGACGGTCAACACTACTGGCGGACAAACCCTAGGTACGGGCGGCGCGGCCCCCGGCGGTCGGCCTGCCCCCGGCGGCGGTCATGGAGGCCGACCGCCCCGGGGGCAGCGCGCAAGTGCGGAAGTGGCGGCGGCTAGGGTTTAGGATCGACTTGCGATAAATACCATGTTAAAAGGAGAGAGGGGGATTGATGGAAATAGTTTTTTTTGTATTGCTTGAGCCTCGTGGGCATATATATAGGAGTACATGATCTACTTGGAGTACAAGGCAAGCGAGAATATTTCCTAGTCTAACCTATGTTTCATAATACAATCACGTTACTCAACATGAATGATTTAAACAAGTCGAGCAAGAAGAAGCAAAACTTACGATCTCCTTCTCTGCTGCGTGCAATGGTCACCTTGCCTCCAGCTGACCAACCACGTGACAAAACTTGATGACGCCGGTCTGGATAACGTACTAGTGATACGATAACAACCTTACATTGCATTCTTGAATTATGTGCATGTCGTAGGGAGCAATGTGTTTTTGCGCGTGAAACGATTCATGCACTTGCTGCCAAAAGGTCCTCCCCTACTCATGCCTACAAAATTGATGGATACGACCAACCACGCATCACACAACAGCTCATCCTCCATGGTCGAGTACCCCGCCAACCTTCGTACTCTGAAAGAATGACATGGCATCCGAAATTAAGCTAAATGGCATTTGATCTAACACCTATTCGGGCGTGGTGTCCGGCATCGAGGTCGTCGATCGGGGGAGTGTACCTGGGTACAAACGGCTCTAGGATGGACAACACCGTCGTAAAGGCGAGCAGGCGCGTCACTGCTGGTTGCGGACGTCCGGCAATGCCTCTGTGACGGCCGAAGAGGTACAAGGGCGGTGACAGAGATGAGGGCGTGGATGCAAAGTATGGGCGGGAAGGGGTAGAGTGGAAGGAAATGGGACCGGGAGGGGGCGAGTTTAGTGGGCCCCAGTTGCCGGAGTCCTACGTGGCTGCTGTCTGAACTCCCGCAACCCCCCCCCCCACTTGGCTCTACTTTGCGGGAGAAAGCATGTCCGAACCGCTGTGTGGAATGATACAAGCCCGGATCACGCAGTCCGGACGATTGCATGCGGTTTGAGGGTCAGCGTTGGAGATGCCCTTAGTGCTTTAAATTACCAGCATTGCATTTCATACGCTTCATGCATATTATTCAAACTAGCACCATTGCATTTCATATTCTTCATGTTTACATATTAGTTGATAATTTTTCACTGTAGAACCAGCGATGTTGGATGAGCTTTCTCAAACGCTTTAGGTGTTTATAAACAAGCGAAGTTTGATCCACATATTCACTAATTCATTTGGAGAGCTTTCATATATTCATAGCTTTAGTGGATCTGTTGCATGACAATCGCTATTCCGTGCATCAACATCGCTTATGGCTTCTCCATAACCTAAAGATCAGTTGCGTTGATGCCATACTTTTTTTCTTTTTGACTTCTTATTAACCTACATGATTATTCCCTTTTCCGTTTAAGTGTAAAGATTAAGGCTCGCCCTAGAAAATGCATAACTCTAGATTAATTGAAACAAGAGATTGCGTAGTTGATGTGCTTGACCAATACTCTGGACACTTTATGGTAAAATTGTTTCTGATACAATTAAGACTTAGCATACTATGGTTTCATGATACACCTAACATTGTATCTAAACCTAAAAGGCATTAGTGAATTTGATATGAAAGCATTGATCCATGAAAAGCGAGTGTTTTTACTTGTACTTTTTGATGTTATCTTTTTTAGCAACTACAAAATATTGCATAGCATCGTTGTTCTTTACAGTGATACCTAAATTACATCATATTGATTATAATTCATGTTCGTAGCATTTACAATCAAAATTTATGTTGTTATCATCTATCTACTCGAGGACAAGTATGGATTCAACCTGGTGATGCTGATACGTCTCATATATGTATATATTTTTTATTGTTTCACGCTAGGTTTGTAGCATTTTGGCATAATTTGGCATCAACTTTTATTATTTTTCTAGACTAACCTATTAACTCGGTGCCGAGTGTCAGTTGTTATTTTCTACATGTTTTTGGACTTTCATGAACATCTATTTTATATAGCTCCAAAAATCCTTAAAAAACTCTAGAAAATATTTTTCAACGAGAAGCTTCCGGAGGACCTAGGTCCCATCTAGGACCCCACACAACCAAGGTGGCCGCATGGTACAACCACGTGGTCCCCCTGTGGCTATGAAAACGTATATTTTTTGTTTGCTCCAAAACCCCTATACATTGAGGAGTCTTTCTGTTTCCACAACCACACCTCTCTGTTTCGAAGTGATCCAATCTAGAAGCCTTTTCCGGTGCTCTGTCGGAGAAGGAAATCATCTCAATGTCCATCTACATCAACTTGAAGGCCACCATGATCACTCCTGAGTAGTTTTCTCTGGACTATGGATCCATATCAATAACTAGTTGGTTTTTTCTCAGTTGCTTCTCAATACAAGTATCACATGAGCTGCCGTACATGATTGTGGT
Source organism: Triticum aestivum (assembly GCF_018294505.1). NCBI lineage: Eukaryota > Viridiplantae > Streptophyta > Magnoliopsida > Poales > Poaceae > Triticum > Triticum aestivum. Next base: position 29,579,024 of record NC_057804.1, on the reverse strand, counting down.
CCATTCAATGTAATTTGTTGATGCATTGTTGCCATGTGATGATTTGTCACTGTATGACCAGATCTATCCATTAATTCTTTTGAGATCAATTTGGTTTCTTTGCTGCAGAATTCTTACTCAGATATGCTCACCGATCTATTTATCTTTCTTTGGCCAAGTTTGATGGATGGTCTCCAAAAGGAAGTTGTGTATGTTAGTTGGGTTCAATCTTGTAAGCAATCTACTGCAGTGATAGAAAGTGGAAAAGGCTTGCATTGTATTTTATTGTTGCCATTACGGATAAAAAATATGATTGTGTAGTTGTCCTTTTGAACGCAGGGTGAAGACAATGTATCACTTCGTGTCATCATACTTAATGCAATAATCTGTTTCTTTAACTTAATACTTTGAGATGGATGTTAGATAATGGTCTTGGGATGGAGTATTAGCTATAGATGTAGTAGGATGATGGTTCATAGATGTTTGGACGTGATGGTCAAATCCAACTATAGCATGTATAACCATACTCATAAAAACTGCAATTTAATGGATGCACAACTGTATTTGTTCATCACACTTTGCTATTTCTTTTGGAGAGAAGCCACTAGTGAACCTATGGATCCCGGTCCATTTTTCTTCCTATTGCTTCCAACCTCCATCAACGCTCTAAAGTTTCTTGCTTTTATTTCTTTGGAACTTTAATCTCATAATTTTTTCACGAAGAAGATGATATTAGCGTGTTGCCTTTGACTGACTCATTCAATGGTGAACACAACCTCGATAATTCTTTTCAAGGCCAATCCTTCAAATTAGGAATGATGCATGTGTGTCCTTTGGAGTCTATCGTGCATCCCACAACCCACAACCATGGACGGATCTTCCTTGTAAGCAATGGGGTCAATTGACCCAATCAAATTAGCAAATCCTTCACTAATTTAGTACTAATCATTATTCATTTATAGATGATGACCCCACTATCATAAACATGATCCTGCTAAAAAAAATTTCTAGCTTCGTCCCTACTCACAACTACCACGAGAGTACATGAGATCGATGTAGTAGTGGTTAAGGTTTGGCGTTTGGGTGTTGCCCACGGGAAGTACATGGCAGGCCAGTATTGAGAGAGATACCTCACACTTCACATTTCTCTAGATATTTGCAGTTTTGTTTATATGTATAACTTGAAATTTACTAAATTCACCACAAAGAGTAGAGAATGCATAAACTCATCGAGGATCACAATTACTCTTATGAGGTGCTTTCAAGAAGAAACATCTCTAAAAATAACAAGCTTTCTTAAAATAAAGCTATCTAGTGGGCCATGAGTCTTGCAGACGGGAGGGCCTATGCTGTCGGCATGTCATAGTGTGGCCCTTGTGTTCGTGTAGCTTGCGTCTAGCACTTCCCCAAAGACAGCAGTCCAGCTACGTATAGTACTTTCACCATCTCTTGACATCAGATCCAGCTATGTAACTTCACCACCAAAAAAAGAGATACGTCTAGCCGATAAACAACAAGGACGCCAAAAAGATACGTGTAGCCAATAAACAACAAGGCCGCCAAAAAAGCCAATAGCAAAATGCCCAAACAATGGAGGCAGGCAAATCTGATGCAATAAAGAAAAATGTTAGATCTAAATAGCTTATGCTTATGAATACATATTGTTAACGAACGTCATTAGTAAAGGGGGTGTGTTCAACCCAAATAGTCGCATTCTTTCTCACCTAACATATACTGCCATGTCGAGATGCGTTAGGGCTCCGCCTCCTCCTCCTCCAAGAAAGAAAGTTAGGGTTCGTGCCTCTCGCCGGCGCTGGCGCAGGTCCGCCTCATCTCCGGTGGCCCTAGGGCCATGGAGGCGCGGTGGATCCTGGCAAGGGCCAGCAGGAGGGCTCCCTTTTTCAGTCGTTTTTTCAATCTTGTTAGGGTTTGTGTCCTACTCAGGAAGACGAGACGGCGGTGGCTTCCTGAAGATGGAATAAAGGTCTCCCCTCCTAGCCGCCGTTTCGGCGGTGCGTCTAGAATCGTTGGTGGGCGTGTGGAGGTGTGTCTCCGGCAGATTTATCTTTGGTGGATTTGCTCGGATCTCATCGTTGTTCGTCTATGTTCGTGTGTCTTCGGTCTGGATCCTTCCGATCTACGTTATTTTTTATCGGCGGCGGTTGCTGTTCTGGGGTGCTGGTATGGGGCCTTAGCACGACGACTTCCCGACTGTCTACTACAACAAGTTGTGTCCGGCTCCGGCAATGGAGGGGCGATGATGGCGGCGCGCCTTCGGCTCGCTTCGGTGCTTGTACTCGTCGCTAGGTGTTCTACGAATCTGGATGTAATTTTTATTTCTGGTATTCGTTGTACTGCCATGATTGAAGATGAATAGATTGGAAGTTTTTTCGAAAAATAAAACATATACTGCCATGTCTTGAAGCAACCCCTCAATATGGATATATACCCTTCATATCAATAAAATCACTTGATTCATTCTCTCTCTCTTTTAACTTCATTCTACATTTTTTTTGCTTCATCATTTTCTTTTTTATTTTATGAAATATTGTTAAACAACACACGTCGCGCGCACACAGACACAATTGTTTTGGAGAAATACACGAACATTTCTTATCAAAGCATGCATGAACATTTTTTAAATCTCATGATCAAGTTTTAAAATTCATTTTTTTTCAAATATGTGAATATTTAAATGCCTGAACATTCAAAAAAATAAATACGTGAGCACAGTTTATAACCACATGAACATTTTTCAAATGTGTAGTCATTTCTTGAAAGCAAATAAAAGTGAAGAAAAATAAACACAAGTAAAAAAAACAACATCTGACCAACCTATGCTGATGGGCCGTCCCAATATATAGGTTGCGGACGGTGCAGTGCTACTGGACGCTATAAGCGTCCTATCGCGCTGTTACTAAAAAAAATCTGCAGCCTGACAGTGATAAGTTTTGCGCTGTTGGGGCTCTATTTTTTGAGTAACAGTACATATTAGCTCTTTAGGATTGAAAGCCCCACAATCAATTGAGGTCTTCAATTGAAATTTGGTCACCCGATTTTGACTAGGTAAACAATTTTTCAAAACTCTCATTTAATTTTGTATACAATATAGTATGCTTCCTAATTTTTAAATCTTCATAATTAATCAAGGCTTCAATTTAGAATTGGGTCACCCGATTTTGACCTGGCCAACAATTTCTTAAGGAGATCTCTCATTTAATTATATTAATTATCTATGTTCCTTAATTTTAAAGCTCTTTCATTTGATTGAGGTATTCAATTTTAGATTTGGTTTACGATTTTGATCGGGCCAATGATTTTTCAAATCAATCAGCAGCAACCGGCCTATAAAAACATATCAACCCCTCGCAGACTCGTATCACCCAGAAAAAAGCACCACCATGTGATACTATAGCACGAACATATTACATGCAACCAATGATTAAAAAATATCCCCACATAAATATGGGATGATTAGCGGATAACACAGAATCACACTGCGAAAGGTCTACCAAATAATCGCATTATAAATAAACATAAAACACACCCATCGTCTCCCTCACCGACCAAACAAAATACTCCATCAATTTCAAAATATAAGGGTTAGTAGTTCTTTGGCAAGTTAAATTTCTTTACTTTCGACCAAGTTCGGAGCCAAAATTATCGACATCCATAATATTAAATAAAAAAATATGAAAATTCATTTCATGATGGATCTAATAACGCCGATTTGATATTATGAACTTTGATATATTTCTCTACAAATTTGATCAAACTTAAAGAGGTTTGACTTTTAAAAAAAGTAATACACCATGATGAAGAACGGCGCGACAAAGCGCGTGATTGTTTCTTGTATTACATGAAACCCACAAAATGAATCGACCCATCTAACAAGTTGTTATCTCCCTCCAATCAAAAACAATTGATGCGGTTTTAGTTCAATTTGTTTGAGGGATTTTAGTTTAAATTTTAACTAATACCACATCAGTTATTCCTGAACGGAGGTAATAAGTCACATATCGGCGAGGCCTGCTGAATTATGTTCTTGGTGACAAGTTACTTGCCCATGTAACCCATGTTTTCAGTGCTCTGACACAAGATCCACGATGTAACCTCACTTGTCCTTTTGGGAAAAATACTCCGACATAATCCAAGTAATAATGCGACATAGTGAAATTGACATATCACTAGGAAAATGGTCCCTGTCTGCATGTGCCAAATACAATCTGTGATAACTTGAAGCTCACAAAATGAGCCGACGCCTCTAGCAAGTCATTATCGAGAAAGAGAATCACTTGTCGACGATGCCCGGAAAATTAGATTTCCAACATTTCATCCTCACTTGTTTGAGAAATATTCCGAGTTGGTAATGCGGCACACCGTTGGTAATAGCTAGACGACGGGATCACTGCACGAAATGGTACCTGCCCATTCTTCTCTACCAAATACAAATTGTGATGTATACACACCGTTGGTAATCGAACATAACGTGATGTCGTACAAAAAAATGAACACAAACAATTGTGATCGACATGCATGAACCGATTTCCCCAAAAAGCCATGCATGGATACACTGATGCAAATTTACAACTAATTTGTGGCCATCTTTGATTAATCAAACGAATGAACTAAATTGTGGCGACGTGGCAGATTGTGAGGGCAGGGAAATCATGTAGTGGGGGCCCCGGGGGCTTCTATTTTGATATAGTAGATTCACCAAGAAGAGCAGTGAACCCATAAACTCATCGATGATCGCAACTACTCTTATGAGTTGTTTTCAAGGAAAAATATATTACATAATTATGGTGCCAGAATGTGAAGCCCACAAAATGAATTGGCTCTTCTAATGAGTCGTTATCAAGAAAGGAAAAAAGTCATTATCAGAAAAGAAAATTATATGTCGGTGAGGCCAGCTAAATTAGGTTCCTTGGCGAAAAGCGTCTTGCACATGGACCACATGTTTACAGTGTTTTTGATATACAAGATCTAAGATGTAACCTCACTTGTCTTTTTGGGAAAATGCTACGACATAATCCAAATAATAATGTGACAAGGTGAGGCTGACATATCACTGGGAAAATGGTCCACGTCCACCTGCGCCATATAAAAATTTGTGATAATGTTAAGCCGCAAAAATGAGCCAACACCTCTAGCAAGTCATAATCAGCAACAATAATCACATGTCGGCGATGCGATGCCCGTAAAATTAGGTTTCTCCAGATGACAAGGTGTCTCACGTGCCAACTGAATTGCCGCAGGAACCGTGTTAAAACAAATGTATACGGCGGTGTCTGGAAACATAAAATGAACTAATGAAAAACAAGTGTGTATGCTGTCTGTTTATATTTTTATAAACAGTAATCTTACAAAACACTCGCAAAAGAAAAAACTTACAAAGCGTGTGGCAAAAATGTAATGTGTAAAAAAGAGAAGATATCCAGATCGAACTTCACACGACGCCATCTTTTAACACAGAAATACGGAGCATGCTGTAGATTTCCGCTTCAAGTGTTGAGCACATCTCACAACTCATGCGCTCACACAATTTTCGATCGGACCACTGTCAATGTGCTTATAGTCGTCGCTAGGTGGTCTACGGATCTGGATGATTTTTTTTATTATTTCTGGTGTTCGTTGTACTGCCATGATTGAAGATGAATAGATTTGAAGTTTTTTCAAAAAAAAAAATAGGCATATTATTTAGATACACTCTACTACTACAAGATATTCTGATTCAATAATGCGGCACGCTGTGGGCAGTAATGGCTAGGCGACGGGATCACCAGGGGAAATGGTCCCTGTATGCATATTCTTCTCCTCACAAGAACACAACTTGCTAGCTAGGGGTGTATACACGGCCGGACGCGTGTACCGCCGTACGAGCCACCGCGGAAGGCCGGCCGACGACACTCGCCCCCTCCCACCCGTCAAGCCCACCGGCCCCACGCGCTAGGCCCGCGCACCACGCCGACGGAAGGCCCACGGCGGTTTTCCTTTTGTTTTTTTTTAATTCCAACGAACGAACACCGAGGAAAAGACGCGTGGAGAAAAGTTAAAAGGAAAAGGAAAAAGGAAAAAAAGAAAGGAAGACAGCGACGGATCGATCGAGCGAGCCAAGCGAACAAAAGCGGAGCGAGCGCCCCCCCACGGACCTCGCCGTCCTCCTCCATGCCCTAGCGCGCACACCACGGCACGGCACACCGCGGCGCCCGCCCCGAGGTAACCGACCGCCCCCCTCCGATCCCCCTCCCCCTCCCCTCCCCTTCGCCCCCTCCGATCAAAGCCCTTCCCTAGCCTAGCCGCGGGCTCTCCCCGATCCGCCCCCGCGCCCACCGGCCGGGCCGCCCGGTTCCGCCCCGTCGATCTGGGTTTCTCGGCGAACGGCGGGGCGCGCGTTTCCCGCGAGTGAGTGCAGAGGAGAGGGATCGAACCTAGTCTTACCCCTAATCGCCGCTGTAAGGGGGTTGGGTTGCTCCGCGATTCTGCTGGTTCGGGTTTGACCAGCAGATCTGCGGGGGTCCGGTAGACGTTTGCTCGTGCCGTGGGGCTGGTCGGGGGGACTGGGAATCGATCGATGCCGGATTCCGCACCATGCGGCGAATCTGTGCGTACCTCTGATGGGATCTGCTAGTGCCGCTGGATTCTGTTATAAGAGCGCCTTTCTGTCAAGCAAGGCAGTGGTTGTAACTTGTAAGAGTGTTTTAATTGTTAGGGTTTCTTCCCAGCCCTCACTGAGTAGGAGTTACTTGTGTAATTCTGCTTGCTGTGTGCGAGCCTTCCATGATGGAGACTCGGATTGTTTGTGCCAAGGGGTGTTGCGCCTTTATTATGTCGTCACTGCATTACTGGAAAAATCACCCTTGCCTTTTATGGATGAATAGGGTAGATGATGGAAACGTCAATTATCTTTTAACGACTTTTTTTACCTGCTGTACGCTCCAGACATCCCGTACACGCTGGAGTATGATTAACTACCACCAGCACTCCATGGGTCTTAACAGATTTACGTTTCATTTCTGCAGGTCTTTGGTTTGCTGCCCTCCGACACGCTGTGACATAGCCTCTTGATAGCACACCAAATCAAGAGCTCAGCATGGCTGATTCCATGGCGGATTCGATGGTGGCAAGCTTCTGGGGGCCGGTTACATCAACCACCGAGCTGTGCGAGGAGAACTATGCGCGCTCGTCATACATCGCAGAGTTCTACAATACTCTCTCTAATGCCCCTTGCATTCTTTTGGCGCTTATTGGGCTCGTGAATGCTCTCCGCCAGCGTTTCGAGAAGCGCTTCAGCGTCCTGCACATATCCAATATGATACTTTCTATTGGGAGTATCATCTTCCATGCAACCTTGCAACATGTGTAAGTTTTTTAGTTAACTGTACTGGTATTCTCGGTTGGTGTTAATTGTAATCATGCAATTCTGGGAGTTAGCCCTCTTGCTCGTTGAATGTTGTTCATTCCTACTACGCGCATCTTGCAATTGTGCTCACAATGATTGGATGGGTTTTGGTTACAGCATTTTATCTCATGTCGTAGAAACTAGGGTAATTTCCTCTTTCTTTTTTACTAGTTATTATGGCTTTGCTTCAAAACATCAAAGTTAAATTTCATGCTCCCTACCATTTTGAGGGAAAAAAGACTCTACAACGCCAGTTGTTAATTTGCTTGGAGGTGGTTTCTTGCTTCCCCGTGACCATTTTCATCATCTTTTTGGCTGATTTTCTGTCTACAATGGTTACAGCGTAGTATGTGGTATTGGCGACTATAAATTATTGAAATACAGAGAACATATCGATATTTTGTAGATCTGAGTTTGGTAGGCACTATCTCTCAGACACTACCCAGGACACACCTTTTACATTTAGCGACGCGAGCTTGCATTTGATTTAGAGTATCTGATAACAGAAAATAAATGCGCCTTGATGAACCTATATTTACTACCATTTGAATCATTTGCAGAAGATATTTTGTCAATATGAATTTGTGTTAAGTTTGTATTAGTACTATGATATATTGCGCCCTGCTATTGTGATTGTTATCTTGCCGTTATTGACCTGAACTTTTCTTTGATCTCACTGCTGGGGAAATTCAAAGAAGTGCATTTTACTTCCGGTGTTTTTGCATGGAAATAGCTGACTATTGCTTACAACAGTGTTGTTATTATCCATTGCACAAAGCCAAAAGCTATAAACAATACATTCTTTGTTACTTCTATGTGATTCTGTTAGAACACCTTGTAAATTTTTGGTGAATGCTCCCTTTAATAATTTCAAAATTGCCTTACTCTGAGAAGTTACAAAAATACAGGCAAACTACAAACAAAACAGGATCGTCTTCATAGGTTGAAAACTTTTGTACAGAAGGTCGCATTAATAAATTACAAGTCACTTTAGATTCTTTTCTCCATCGAGTCTTGCTTTCAAAATTCTATGCTTATTTGATGTGTGATGCACTGATGAGTGGATATGCACTTGCGCACCCCAACAACGAATGATTTATTTGGAAGATTTTGAATTAAAAATTGGGCATCGTTGTACTTATGCCCTGGCTGACCATCAGCAACCGGTGCAGCTGTTCATTGCTGAAATGGTGTCTTGAGTTAAATGGTTTTCTTATGCTTATGAAAAAATTTCAGTAGTTACAGGCGCTCACTATTTGCCGCTCCTGTTGGTCCTTTGGTTGGCAAATTAGTAAGTTAGAAGTCTCCCGAATAAAGCAACCTGCATGTTTTGGTGGTCATGTGATGCTCATCATTAGTTACCACTTACCTCCTTAACAACTGTCTGTGCTGCATGTACTCTGAATTATAAATACCATATCCATTACATCAAACACAATCGGTGAATTGTTTCAAGTCCTGTGTAGAGTGGATGCATTCCTGTAATTAAGACCATGATGTGCAAGTTAAAAATCATTCTCTCTCTTAATCTATTTGAGTAAAGGCTGTGCATTTGAGGCCTCATGGATCATCACAGGCATTTCTTAGTGTGCTTCTCAGTTTCAGCATGTCTAACTTCAACCAAATTCTTCATATTATTTCTTTCAGTTTTGCTTTACTGTATGCAATATATTGATTTGTGTTGGCCATATTTTGTTTCCCAGCTTACAGCAGAGTGACGAGACTCCAATGGTGTGGGAAATCCTCCTATATCTGTATGTCCTTTATTCACCAGACTGGCATTACAGGAGCACCATGCCTACTTTCCTTGTTCTATACGGTGCTGCATTTGCTGTAGTTCACTTCTTCGTGCGATTCCAAGTAGTATTCAAGTTGCACTACATTGGCCTCTGCCTTCTCTGCATCCCGCGGATGTACAAGTACTACATTCAGACGAAAGACTTGGCTGCCAAGAGGCTCGCGAAGCTGTGGGTTCTTACCATATTCCTGGCGACAGTTTGCTGGCTAGTTGATCGCATCTTCTGTAAGAAGCTCTCGCTCTGGGTCATCAACCCGCAGGGACACGCATGGTGGCATGTGCTTATGGGCTTCAACTCGTACTTTGCAAACACATTCTTGATGTTCTGCCGAGCTCAGCAGCGTGGGTGGGAGCCGCGCATCATCCACCTCTTTGGATTCTTGCCTTATGTCAAGATTCAGAAATCCAGAAAGAGGGAGTAAGTCGTCTGCCGATCAGCGGTGTTCTCCAGGACCAGAAGAAATCTAATGTCCACCAGGCTCGCAAAAAAGAACAAGCGGTGGCATTTTTTGTAAATGGGCTTCCAAGTGATTACGGACTACAAATGAATGTCGTCAGTGATGTCTCGATTGATTTTGGTAACTTTTAACTAACGCCCTGTTTTGTACCATACTTGGTTTCAACCAGAGATTAGCTTGGAGTGTTCGTCTCTTACTTTCGATCTGCAGCAGTTTGTGTTTGTGAACTTATAGGACTTCATATTTTTATTCTTTGGATTTGACTTGAGATGGGGTTGAATTGTATTAGTTTAACTTACTGCTGGAGTGGTGATAGATTCTTGTTCGTGGTAATAGTTGATTCTTTTATCGTTAATCGATTCTATTTGTGAACTAGTTCCTGAAGGCTGGTGTGTATTACGTTTGATCTTTTTGCACCTGCTGATTGTGGAAGCATGGCTATGAGTCTTGGAGCAATTTTAATTTCCTAATTGTTCATTGAACTTGCTCACACAAGCAAAAGGGTCACGCCATCAAGGTGCTGAAACTTGAAAACGAAGGTTGAAACGCGGCCATTTCTGCCCATCATTGGTTTTTGCCTGGTTTTTCATAAGTTAACTGGGTAATTTTTTTCTTCTTAATTAATCGATGAGGCAAAACTTTTGCCTTCATTTCAGAAATAATAATCTTGTCATCTGTCATCACCCTATACCATGCTTCTGGCTTGTGCACGTTATGCCTGTACTGGTCTAGGATGGTCTTGATGGAATGATGGAGACCCCGGAGTGCCAATGTCGAATCAATGCTTCAATCCATGAGGTTGCGACTAGGAGTGGAAATCGACACATTACTTAGAGCTTGTTTGGGACTGCTCTGCTTCTTAAAATTTAACTCCGCTTCAAAAGATTAAAGCCAAACGGATAGCTGCATGATATGCGGCTCCGTAAGAAAAACTAAAATCTGGTGTACAACTCTTAGTTTTTTATGAAGCTCTTCTTCATCATTAAGTGATACTCCTTCGTTTCTCCCCCTCAACCAATCAAATAGATCCTTTCCACCAAATTTTCCATTCTTGAAGCTGGAGCTAGATGGAAGCCAAACATTCTCTTGGTAGTACTGCAACTTTTGAATGAAACTGCTCTAAACTGAATTTAGTGGAGCGAAACCGATTTTCATGAAGCGGACCAGTCCCAAACAGGCCCTTAGTTTTGGGGAAAGGGATCAATGGAAAGGGGATTCATCAAATCTGAACCGACAAGTTCAGACATTTTCCATCCACCGGCAGTCATTAAATATCTGTAAAATAGCCTGGACGTATGAAACCCTACAAATGTTCCCCAAACTTAGAGAAGGTTTGGGGAAGTCCGAACACGCTAACTCAACCTCAGACCAACTACAAACCGCCCCGAACTTACGAAAAGTTTGGGGGAGTCCAGACGCACGAACTCAGGCTTGAACCCGAGGGACAGATATTTGGTGGAAGGCCGGCGCCACCAGAGGGCGCCACCATCGCTATCCGCGAACACGTCCGGACATTACATTTGAGGAGGTTCGTTTTCGCTCGTCCCGTTGGAGGAAAAGTACCAAACAATATTCTACATCTAGAACCACCTTACTGTCAAAACCGGCGCAATAATAAGAATCATATCACCGCTACGCGTCCTCCGAATGCCGGCAGGAATTCGAATCAAGATCTTCACACTGACTAGCCCGCGCATTATCTCGCTCACACTTGGCCAATAAAAATGCACCCACAACTGACTCCACCACGTGTGCACCCACTAGCCCTGAAATTCCATCATCCACCAGTAAGAAACAGAGCCCCTGGTTGCATCGGCCACCAGTCACAAGAAATTCAGGAGCGCTTCAGATTAACCAAGATTCGATTAGACGGCGAAAAAATTAAAAAGCGACACGGATTCGGTAACAATTTCACATTATCATCATCATCATCATCATTACAATTATCATCCATGAACAATAGAGGAATCAACATCATCTTCGGACCGGAAACAAGGCCATGGTGTAAAATCCTCTCACAAATCATGTTGAAGGAAGAAAATTAAAAAATTAAAACATATTTGGGGACTTGGAACTATGGCATGCCCGGGTAACCATTTATACCCCCATCAGTACATCAAGCATCCATTTCACAACAATGAACAAAATAAACAACAACCACCAAGGTGAAAAAAAAAGGAAAGAATTCTGGCATGGCACATGAGCCTTCTTTTTTAAAGTTTTAATATAACAGGGTTAATTGACAGAATAGACAACTAATAAATCTTTTTGGCTGATGAACTGAAGCTGCCGGGGTGCGATTCTCCCTACCTCCGTTCGGCCCCGACTGAGGTAACTCCACTCTTTTAATTTAACCTACTGGAAATGGAAACTCAATAGTTGTGTATTGATTTTTACCTCCCAAAAATTTAACGAAAACCAATCCCTGAATCACCGCCTTCAGCTATTCATCCATCCTTTTGGCTTGTTGACTGACCACCTCAATGAACAGAAAATCAAAAAAATACTTGCAATTCTTCTTTAGCTAACAAATGGTAACTTCTTCTCGCACCAGCCACCGGGCTCGGTTGGTTGTTCGTCTATGTTGCTAGACTACCGATCTGCTCGTCAAGCTGCATCTGCTCGAGCAGCGCTCCAATGACTGCGGCTTGGTCGTGTCGGTTCAGCTGCGTGCTCGCACCGGAGCCTTCACCATTACTTACACCGGGATGCATTTGAGGTGAAGGTCTGACAGAGTTGTTGATGGATTCAGCTGTGGTGGCTTGCTTCTCTGGTGGAGACTCCTTAACCAGTGTGTGCACCCAGGAGAGATCTGGGTCGTCGCCGCCTGATCTCAGCTCAAAGGAAGATGACCGGCGAAGCTTACCCAGTTCTTCACCGTTGACGCCCCAATCCGGAGCTCCTGAAGGAGATCCCCACTTGGACCATGATGAGCTCAGAGGAGAGCCAACAGCAGCCGATGCTCTTGCAGCACTGGGCCCGAGATCGCGAGAACTGAGGCTCCTCATTGTCTGCTGGTGCTGTTGCTGCTGCTGCTGCTGTTGCTTCTCACGCTGGGCAAGGGCGGCAGCTAGGTGGGAGTTCATTGGCGACCCAGATTCGACGCATCGGGGGGACATCCGGCCAGGGGAGGATATCCCAAGTGATGCTTGCAGTAGAGATGAGCGTGAATGCAACTGCTGGTTGTCCACAGCCTTTGGTGAGAACCCTGTGTTGATTGGTGAAAGAAGTTGCTGCTGTTGCTGGAACTGATTAAGGATAGCAGCCTTCTGGGAAGGTGAAAACATAGCACCTTGATCAGCATTGTTGTACCTCGGGGACGAGACCATCTCAGCAGAGAAGAGATCATCCAGGTTTGAAGGGTTCAGACTCTTGGTCCGAGAACTGTGGTTCCCTCCTGCTGATGAACCAAGACGCGAGTAGCACAGATCGTTTATAAGCTGGGAATCAATATCCTGCAACAGGGAGTAGTCATCCATATGCATATCCCTTGCATTAAGTGAGCTTCGGAGTCTGCTCGACTGAAGGCTGCTGCCCGGAAGGTGTAGCGTCGGAACATTTGGTTGCTGCCAGCCCAGAGAAGGGGGCATCCCATTGCCAGAAGGAGACCTCGGTGGGGTAAACGGGGACATGACTGCCGAAACCGATGACGGAGAACCAGGCATCAAGCCCATTGCTGCCGCCATCTCCATTGCAGCCGTTGCTGAGGCCCTAGGGGATGGCACTGCAGACCCAGTGGAGACATACAGCGGGCGGAGCTCATCGGTGGTGTGCGCGAAGAAACAGACGCGGCGATTGCAGCCGGTGCCATCCTTGCAGAGGCGAGTGCGGTATTGCGCTGGGTGGAGCCAGCACTCAAACACCCCATGAGCATACTCACACATGTCTCCACGCCGGCACACACCTTTTCTGAAATCAGGGCATGGAACACAACTGTAGTGATACTTGCGCGGATCGCGGCGCCGGGCGTTCTCCCCAGGGTGCACAAAGGGGCACTCGGTCCAGTCATGCGAGTACGCCCGGGAGCACGGCCTGATCTTGAAGGAGTACATGCGGAACTCGTCAGAAGCATAGATGCTGTTCTTGATATCCGGCAGGGATGGATCCACTGGGTATTCCTTCTTCTCTGAAGTGGCAACCCTCGGCAGGTCTGGGAACTTTGACATCATCATCACAGCAGCTGATGGAGACCGAGCGTCCTCGGCGGTGGGTGATGACACCGGCGACGAGGTCAGGTTTGTGGCCCTTGTCACCACCCGGAGCACGCCATGCCCAGACTTTGGGAGCCCAAGCAGATCCTGGAGGGCGATCTTTGCATCAATCATCTTCGGCGGCACAGAGATCACATCAGCAGGACGGCACCCGGACGCATCTGTGGCGTCGGCGTCGGCCCCGGCCACCAGGAGCAGCCTGACGGCCTCGACGGCCGAGGACGAGCCACCAGAGGCGGCGCAGTGAAGGGCGGTGGTGCCGTCGGGGCCGCAGCGGCGGTTGACGTCGACGGAGGGGAGGGACAGCAGCAGGCGGAGCGCGGCGAGGCTGCCGTAGGTGGCGGCCACCATGAGCGGGGTGCGCTGCTCGAGCGCCTTCCGGCGGCCGTACCAGAGGCCGGCCTCGTCCGCGGCGGCGGGGGGCGCGCGCTCCAGCGCGCGGCGCAGGCCTTCCGCGTCGTCGTCAGCGGCGAGCTCGAGGAGGCCGGCGAAGGCGTCGTCCGTGTCGACGGTGAGGTGCCTGGCCATCTCGGCGACCGCATTCTTCCTGGGCGCCGCGGCGTCGGCGCCGGCCGCCGCGGGGATCGGCGCGCCGTTCATCTTCTTGGCTCGTCGGATCGGAGCAACTGGGGCAAAAAACATGAGTCAAGAAGCCAGTCAAGCAAGGTCCGAAATAGCACAGCGAGATGGACTGGAAACCTGCCGAATCGGACGCGAAATACAACGGGAAAGGGAGGGGAAACCGAGGCTACAAAAATGGAAGCACGGCGACCGAATCCACGGAAAGATCTCCGGGGAAACAAAAACCAATCTTTGGCTAGATCAGGAGCTCGTCAAAGCTCGGGCCCTCGGCCGGAGCCGCGGCTCCGGCCGGCAGATCGGGGCGAGGAGAGGGGAGGGGAGCGGAGCGGAGCCTAACCTGTGCACGGCAGCAGCTTGTGGCGCGGCGGAGCATGTCAGCACGCCATGAGCGACGTCGCCGGCGCAAACAAAGATCCCGGAAATCTCCACGGAGACCCGAATCTGGGGAGAGCGGGAGGGGTGGTGGTGGGATGGAGTTGGGTGAAAGCGGCCGGCCGCCGCGGTGTTCCGAGGGCAAAGATTTGGGGCCGATCTATCTACTATCCCCTATCCGGTTCGCGATTGATGGGGGGAAGAAGAAGCGGAAGCATGGGGCGTGTGCGGGGAGGAGAGAGAGAGAGAGGGCAGTAAAAAAGGGGAAAGTTGAGGAGAGAGAAAGGGAGTGGGGGGGTGTAGCTATCGGAGTTCTCGCGGCGACACACACACACACCCCTCTCTCTCCCCCCTCTCATGTGGACGTGCATCAAATTGATGATTTTGTTGTGCTAGTGTTGAGTGTGCACATGTGATAGTTGTTTGGTTTACTAGCAAAATTGCATTTCCTATTTCTTGGTTACATGAGA